>NC_092278.1:17712356-17802356 GCF_036320965.1 Panulirus ornatus
CGCTAAACCACGTTATCTGTCGTATCTTATGACATGATAATGATGGACCAGCGAGTTCGACATTAACCTCGTGAACACGATAGTACGACCCTTGAAAACAGATGCGACTTTACGACCCTCTGGTATCACGGCATGACCTCTGACCTGACCTTTGTTCAAGAGACGTCTCGCTGACGGAGTCTAAATACCAACAGTCAACTTCCACCACTAACGTAATACTCCGACTCTCAGAGGCTTTTCATAACAAAATATAAAACCTTTAACCTTTCTCGCTCAACGGGGATTAAAAACTCGGTAAAAACCAATAAAACCAACGGAGCAATTACACACGTATACCTTCCTAAAACCCCAAATATTTCTGGTTCTAGTAAGCGCTAAGACTTAACACCTGTATATATATATATATATATATATATATATATATTTGTAGAAGGTTGAAATTTTTCATATTACATCGTGTCACAGGTACATCAATAACTGCGTAGTGAGTCAAACGAAACGAAAAAGAACCTTTAGATGGCTGAGGTCTGTGAGACCAGCCACACAAACCCCCCGTTCGGAAGTCAGGAAATAAAGCCAACGCGATTATCTTAATCTTAGGCTGGGGTAATTAGGAGATGGCGGGTAATTACCCCTCTCCCTCCCTCCCTGCACATCTCTCCTTCCTTAAACCTTCCACACTGCTTACACCATTTGACTACTGCCCGGTTAACGATGCAGCAAAGATTTTCCCCCGGCGAACTGAGGCCTCACCGCGAAACTCTCTGTACTGTGACGTTTACGGGGTGTAGGACTGTGAGCTAGGGATGTGTGTATGTATGAATCCTCCGCCACCCTACCTCGCTCTCCGCAAGAGATGCTCTGAGCACGAAGCACACAACACTCTATGACTGTCATCCTTCAACTGATCCCAACCTATCATACTTTATGTCATCCTTCAACTGATCCCAACCTATCATACTTTATGTCATCCTTCAACTGATCCCAACCTATCATACTTTAAGTCCTAAACTTATCTCAATATTCAACAAGCCACAAACCATTATGTGACTTTAGATATACGCAAAGAATGGCTTTAGGTGATAAGCGAAGGTAATTGAAAGAGTTGTGGGTTCAAAAGAATATACATTTTGTGATTTCTCGGCTTATAGCTCCACAAATATTACTAACAAACTCAGAACTATAAGGATTTTTGCTATACTGTAAGCTTGGGATACTATAGTTAGATAAATCATGTAACTATAATGTAACCTCGGCACACTATAGATATTCGCTTTACCATCAGCTCAGAACGCTAAAGAGACATGTTTGCTGTACTGTTAGCTCATAACACCGAGGATGTATGCTATACCTGCGAGCTCAGAATACAGACGACGTTTGCTTTACTGTCAGCTTAGAGAACACTAAAGATATGTGCAGATAACACCAAAAAAATGTCTTCTGGTCTCTTAAGGGATGAACATTATGAGAAGCGTCATTAAGAAAGAGAAATATTTACAATTATGAATCCCTGAATTACACTTATCATCTCGGCGTCCAGGCGACTGTCTCCTGTCAGAAACATCTAAGTACGAAAGTGACCATCAATTAAGCAAATTACTCTCCGCTTTTCTTTACGACCTTTCAAAAAAGTTCCCGAGGCATTTCTCATTCCCACGACCCGCAGTTTATAAGGTCATACCTCATCTCCGATGCTCCCGCCTTAAGCCCTCGAGCACGACGGTACGGGTCCTTGAGCACGTCGGTGCGATCCATGAGCACGACGAGACGGTCCTTGAGCACGACGGTACGGGTCCTTGAGCACGTCGGTGCGATCCATGAGCACGACGAGACGGTCCTTGAGCACGACGGTACGGGTCCTTGAGCACGTCGGTGCGATCCATGAGCACGACGGTACGATCCTTGAGCACGGCGATACGATCGTTGAGAATGAGACCCTAGTCTTTGATCTGGCCTTATATGGGTCAGGTTAAAAGCCGGCCAGGCTATCATACCCAAAGGGTCGTGTCGCTGAGCTTAAGAGTGGGTTGTACCGCCGTGCTCAAGGGTCGAACTGCTGTGCAGCAGAATTAGGTCAACGGAGCAGCGTCTTCGGCAAAGTCCAGTCATGCAAGACCCCGCAGTCTTAGAACCACGGAACGATCAAGTGAAAATCTATCACGGGGGAGGGGGAAACTGGACGTCAGCGTCCTATCAATACGACACCCAGAAATTCTCATTCTCTCTTCTATCGAGCTGAACTGAACACCCGTGAGCTCGACACCTCTCTCACGATCCCTCCTCAATCACCAGCTGTAAATGACCCATGAAGACTTGTGTGACAGCGGCTGAAAAGAAACCCAATACTGCAAATCTGTAGGAGAGAGAGAGAGAGAGAGAGAGAGAGAGAGAGAGAGAGAGAGAGAGAGAGAGAGAGAGAGAGAGAGAGAGAGACTATGAAGGGGAGAAAAATCAGGAGGTGGAGAGGGTAATTACAGGGAACCGAGCCATTAAGCCCATTAATAAACAAACATAAGCTCTTACGAGAACTTTAACCAGGAGCACCTTTTGCCTTGGCTACCAAGAACTGCTGAGAGCCTAGTTAGCATACAGATACGACCCGGACAAGCATCCCGTGAGGCACGTGTGGTGATGCTCTGTGAGGATGGAAGGTGGCAGTGTGCCTGGTGTGTGTGTGTGTGAGTACTGATGGTACTGGCGTTGGTTAAGGTATTAGTAGAGGAGGTATATACATGGGAGAGATACGTGTTGATGGTGATGGTTGGGTTGTTTGTGATGGAGGTGTTGGTGGTGATGTTATCAACACTGGCTGTGTTGGTGCAGGTGAAGTTTGTGGGTGGTGATGTTGGAAGTGTTGGCTGGGATGCTGGAGGTGCTGGTTACGGGGAGTCGATGATGCTAGTACTGGCTTGGGGTATCTGAGGTGATGCTGAAACTATTCAATAACGTGCTAAGTTCGGAGGTGTTGGTTAGAGTTGTCGCTGATGATGGCTGTTGGCTGTTAAAAAGGTCGTAAATTGTGGTTTGGTAATGCTGGCGAATACAATTCCTAGTTTCTCTTCTCTTCTTTTTTTTTTTTAATCTTCTCGTAACGATGCTTCTTGTCTGCTGCTCATGTATGACTGCTGCTGAAGACGGCAGTGGCGGGCGGAAGCAGATGCTAGCGTTATTAATGCCTGGTGGTGACGAGGGTGGTCAAGAAGACCTGAGAGGTGATGTATGATGCCGCGTTGGGCGTAACGGGAGAATGACGACGGTGACAGCTGCGGTGACGGTGGCGGTGACGGTGGCTGGCTGCGAAGGAGGATGATGCCAGTGACGGCAGTAATTGTACTCGCACTGGCCCCGCCCGGTAACCACTGCCATAAAGGAATGGTGATGGCAGTATAACCTCCCCTTTCGACGAGATCGCCGATGGTTATCTGGACTCGAGGCCTATGGACTGTCATGGACCATTAAAAGCCGTCAAACGTGGAAGAAATAACCACCAACTGAAAAACACGATGAGCGCTTCAAGTCTTCGAGGTAATGATGATAATACGACCATACACGCTCTCGGGGTATCATGAACCTTAGTGTGGTCCCCCAGCGTATCATCACGCCTGGTGACCACAACCGAACCGGCCACTAATCGGTGCATTTAAAAAAAATGAATAAGGATTACTGTGGTAGTTATTGTCAAACGTGATCCAGGTACAGTCACAGTAGACAAAAAAAAAACTGATAATCCTGGCAGTACTGGTGGGGTCCGACAGGTGAACATCCTCCTCCCGTCATCCAGAGACCTTCCTGATGGAAAGGCCGGGTACACGCTCCAACATCCATCGGCGCGTCACTCTTACCATTCACCTACTTCAGGAGCTTCCACATGTGTACATAATGCTACGTCTCTCCCGTCTGAGCTCCAGAGGAAAGGCTCTTAAGCGACTTCAGTCGTTCCCTGGAGTTTTGATGTTTGAGTGAGTTGACGCGGCTGAGAACGATCTCTGCACATTTTCGACCTCACCAGTTTCGCCCGTATTTGAAAGGCATGAATACCAAGCGACTGTCTTCTTGTCAGGGGAACATAAGTGCTCTAAAAAGCCGTCATCAGTGGCTATGTCTCTTCTGTCTTTCCCCGTTGGCAGAGTCCGTCCGGCCTGCTATCATCTTTCAAGAAGTAATAACTCGGTTCTTTATGCTCGTTGAAGATAGTCAACATGTTTCTCCTCCATCGCATACAAGATCTGTGAGCGCGTCAGGTGTTTGAGTCTTCATTCCTCCATCTCCGCCCGCCACCAGCACACCAGTTTAAAATTTATCTTCACGGAAAACACCATTATATTCAATGGCCTTACTGGAAGACCTGAACGACGCCTGACTGTGGTCTTCTCTGTCTCCAGAAGATGAGATTCTTCCTATTTCCGGCATCGTCACCAGCTACAGATAACGAAACATGAGTCATGTCTGCAGTCTTGCAAAGTGCATAAGATATGAGAGAAAAGAGGAAACAGCAGAGGTACTAATTACACACCCTTCGGGGGGGGAAAAGCAGCCTAGTTTTACAACAACAGCGGGTTTGTTAGTTAGTTACTGTAGATCCAACGTCCCACTTCGCCAGTTGTTTCCATCATAATAGGAATTCTGCTGTTCGCTACGACGCTATGATCAAATCCAGGGGTCGACAACCCTGGACAAGCGTGTCAAAGGTGGCACGCGATCCTTTTTCTTGTAATCATGGCTATGTAGTCCCGGATAATTAGAAATTACATTTCATTTAGTAGTAAAATACCGAAATTTACGTATCATTGTGTGTGTGTGTGTGTGTGTGTGTGTGTGTATATATATATATATATATATATATATATATATATATATATATATATATATATATATATATATTCTTTCTTTTTCTTTCATACTATTCGCCATTTCCCGCGTTAGCGAGGTAGCGTTAAGAACAGAAGACTGGGCCTTTGAGGGAATATCCTCATCTGGCCCCCTTCTCTGTTCCTTCTTTTGGAAAAAAAAAAAAAAAAACCAAGAGGGGAGGATTTCCAGCCCCCCGCTCCTTTCCCTTTTAGTCGCCTTCTACGACACGCAGGGAATACGTGGGAAGTATTCTTTCTCCCCTATCCCTAGGGTTGGACCATTCTTTCGCCTGTTTCTTTGCCCTATCATTCTTTCGCCTGTTTCTTTGCCCTATCTCGCTAACGCGGGAGACAGCGACTAAGTACAATATAAAAAAAATAATATATATATATATATATATATATATATATATATATATATATATATATATATATATATATATATATATATACATATATCAACCATGTAAACATGATACACATAAAATAGTTAAGAGAGAGAGAGAGAGAGAGAGAGAGAGAGAGAGAGAGAGAGAGAGAGAGAGAGAGAGAGAGAGAGAAAGAGAGAGAGTGAGTGAGTGAGTGGAGAAGCTTTGCGAGTCTTGAGAGAATAAGTTGGACCGAAACAGTACAGCGTTGCCGTCCCCAGATCTAATCTGTCAGAAGCTTTTGCAGCGTCTACACGTATTACAACGACAATCTTATTTGCTCTCCAAGTCTTACGTATTCACCCTGGTGCCCCCCCAGCAGCAGCAACGGAGACAACAGCTGACCCTCCTTCCATGATGAACCGTCGCCCTCAGTTACCTAACCTTGTGGGCTCTAAGGAACCAATTAATTTGCATCCTTAGGCTCTCTTTCAGATCTTGGGTGACGAGCGACGTCAGTGCTACTGGTCTCTCTATATTACACCACCTTTTCTGCCTCTTCCACTGTGGAGTGGGAGTGTGACGCTAGGTTTTGACACTGAGACAACCATCGAAGGTCAGGGTAGCTTCATTTTCGTGTGTGGGGAGATGAAAGTCGGTCAAGTCCCTCGACGGGATTTTGTCAAGTCTCGATCCAGTCTTTGGAGTGCCACTACTGGCACAGGGAGGTCGGGCGTGTGTCTCTGTGTGCCAAAGCTCATTATATGTGGATGTGCGTGTACTGTGTATACGATCTTTGTATCTATATTCTATTTGTGAAGACAGAGGAGTTCCCACGGCCCAGTTCTCTCGGGTAGAATGCATGAGAACACCGTCACTGGCCTTCTCTTAAGTGAAGAGGTGTAGCGGGTAGACTCACTTACGTGCGAAATGAGGATGGGGAGAGGATGAGATGAGTGCACTGCTTACGGAGTCTCACTCAAAAATGAACTCATGCACCTCCTACGGTACGTCGACGACTTCGTCATTCACCGACGTGCGTGGCACTACCGGTACCACCATGCACCGGTACTGCAGCTGCCGTAGTGTCTACCACGGTACCATTGTGCTGTACCGTTGCACCACAACGGTTACCGTGGACGAGACATCAACAGGAAATCTCTCAACAGTGATAGACTATCAGTTTTTACGAAGTTCCAATGAATTATTTTCGCGCAACTACATTAAAAGTAAAATATCAAATGTCAAACTTGGAGAGAGAGAGAGAGAGAGAGAGAGAGAGAGAGAGAGAGAGAGAGAGAGAGAGAGAGAGAGAGAGAGAGAGAGAGAGAGAGAGACGGGGTTCTTCCGTTTAATTAATAAACATTTTGATAATGTCATAATTTCCTGTACATGGTTGGTGTGCCTGAAAACTCGACCCCCCTTACCCACCTCCCTCACTTTACCATGGTAACACATAGCCTGGAATATGGTCGCCATGCCAACCTTAAATAAATCATTGGGGAATGCTTCACACCCCGCCGCCACACGCTGTGGCATTCTGTTGGGGGAGGGAAAGAAAAAATAAATAAATTACGGTGTGCCTATGTGCTTCAATTTTTTTTTTTTTTTTTCGTGGTTCTCGCCTACTCTAGTTTCATCAGCGTCCTGTGTGCCCCCGCCTTCCGCTGTCAGTGAGAAGTGGGAGAGTAGTAGTATCTTAAGCCCTCGAATTGGCAATTTGAAGTCTCTCTCTCTCTCTCTCTCTCTCTCTCTCTCTCTCTCTCTCTCTCTCTCTCTCTCTCTCTCTCTCTCTAAATCTACTAATGTATCAAATGACTAACCTTACTTCTCACAGCAAAATCTCTTCACAGGCACTCTCTCTCTCAGCGAAATCCCCACCTAATGACAATATCTAGTCGAAGGCTCTCTCTCTCTCTCTCTCTCTCTCTCTCTCTCTCTCTCTCTCTCTCTCTCTCTCTAAATCTACTTATGTATCAAATGAATAATCCTACTTCTCACAGCAAAATCTCGTCACAGGTACTCTCTCTCAGCCCTACCTAATGACAATATCTAGTCGAAGGTACTCTCTCTCTCTCTCTCTCTCTCTCTCTCTCTCTCTCTCTCTCTCTCTCTCTCTCATGGCTCTATGCTCTCCGCCTCTCTCTCTCCCCACGAAGTTCAGGACAGTGTTCTGAGTGTACCGACAACCCCACACTCGTGACAGGTCTGGTTCTTTTCCTTTTGTCCAGTGAACTGTGGCCTTTAAGGAGTTGTGCTATTCTTTACCCTTCCACAGTGGGAGGGAGAATGACATCGGTCCTATCGTTCGAAACCGAGGTCTTTTTGCTCCTCTCTCTTTCACCGGTACGTGTCTGGTGCATGTTTGAAGTGCTTCTGTGGTCAAAGTTTCCCAAACATTCTTCTGTTCCTCTGCCATTCAGACGGGATTTCCCATTGTACCCCAGGCAGAGTTCATTGTCTATCTCTTCCCACTGTATACGTTTATTGTTCGAATTAAATGTTGTTGTTGTGGTGGTGGTGGAGGTGGGAGAGTACGTGAGTGAGTGTGGCATTACCTATTTGTTGTTATCCACTTGTAGATACGGGGGAGGGAGCTTTGAACTCGTGAGGCCTCAACTCTTAACCCTGTTTTCATGTCATAATGTTCCTTGGATTTCCCAATGGCAGTCGCACTCACTTGCTGTTCGCTCAGGGTAGTTCTGCGAGTCCACGGGTCTATCGCTGCAAGAAACGCTTCCTCACGTCCCTCCGTACCCCTTCTCTCTCTTAACTTCCACTTGCGTCCTCTTGCTTCAAGCTCTTCCTCACATCGAAGAGCTGTTGCACTCTTACACGTCGTCATGGCCTCGTGGGGTCGTACATTTCGTTATTATGTATTATTTAGACCCTTTCCAGGTCCTTTGACGATCTACAAGAGAGGGGACCAGACGGATGCCGCACTCTAGCTCTGGGGCGAACATACGTTGCGCAGATCTATTTCAACATCTCAATAAGTCCATGAATGAATTAAAAGCAGTTTTGAAGGTGAGTATAATATATAGTTCGCTTCCCTCCCTCACCATCCTTCCCACATTATATTCTGGTGAGAAAGTTCGGCGTGATGTCGACTCCTGGGTCCCTCTCGCACCACAATTCCTGCAGTTTACTGACCCCAATATAGCGTGCTGCCCGTCTGGTCCGTGCGAACCCTTTCCTATCTACATGAATTTCCATTTTCCAGGGTTCAATGTCAGAGGCCGACCTCTGCAACATCTTGTCTTGGGTGCGTCGCCGCATCTCGCTCTCGTGTGTGTGTGTGTGTGTGTGTGTGTGTGTGTGTGTGTGTGTGTGTGTAATTACGTATTAGTATAGTACGGAGAAAGGAGTTCTACTCCACGCACGTGTGATCCCATCTCTACTACATTTTCCTCTATCTCCCAACTCTGGCACGCTGTCAGCATTTCGAATTTCCTCACTCAGTTTATCCAATCCATCAGCGGGTACCATTGCAAGTACGTCCTTCCAACACGATTCCTCCCGTACTTTCATGCTGTGGCTCCTGGCTGTTCTATTTTCGTATTTCTCGGAGAAATATTCTATGGTGGCCGCACCAAACTGGCTTAAAAACCTTAAAAGGTCGCGATCAAGTTGATTGTAACGACCTATATGTAATAACCTGCTTGTAATTTTACGGGTCGGGAGCTTTACCCTAGTGGGGCCCCCATCTCTTGAACGTTCTCCACTATCATACAACTCTTAAATCTATGTATGTTGTGTGCATTATTAACTATGTGTGTGTGTGTGTGTGTGTGTGTGTGTGTGTGTGTGTGTGTGTGTGTAAGAGTGTGTGTGTGTGTGTGTGTGTGTGTAAGCGGTGGCGACACAGTACTGATGGGTGAGGATGGCAGTGTTAGTGACTACAGAGGGCGTTGGTGATAATGTCAGCGATGACTAGAGCAGCGACGATCATGTCTGTGGAGGAATGAGGTGATGGTGGCAGTCTGAAGGTGGTGTGACGGTGAGGTAGATGATGATGTTGGAGACACAGTGATAGCTGGAGGAAGACGGATGACAGCGGCGGCGGTGGTGGTGGTGAAGACTGTGTAAGCCTGAGGGAGGTGGACGATGGCAGCGGTGGAGGGGAGGAGGTAGGGAGTCAGCGGCGGGGAGGCAGTTCTCAGCGTTAGAGCGAGCGGCGGAGGTGAACAGGTGGTGGCGGTGGTGGTAGTTCCTTCCGTTTGACCGGCCGGCTACCGCTCTCTCTCTCTCTCTCTCTCTCTCTCTCTCTCTCTCTCTCTCTCTCTCTCTCTCTCTCTCTCTCTCTCTCCGCCTCTCTCACACACTACCCCTCACCACCTCTCACTGCCTCTCCCTCTCTGGCTATGCCACTGCCTCTTCCCCTCTGGCTACGCCACTGCCTCTCCCTCCTCCCTCACTTCTCTTACCGAACATTGCCTCTCTCCCTCATTACTACTGCCACCTCACAATTCCCCTCTCCCTCCCTCACTTTTCATCCACTCACCATTGCCCTTTCATCCCCCTATCGTTGTCATTCAAGTCCTCATTACCATCCCCTCTCTCCACACCTCACTACGTATCTTCCCCCCTCTCTCTTCTTCACCACAACTCACTGTTCCTCCTCGCCTCTCCCGCCCTCACAGCCTGACAGCTCCCTGCTACTTCATACACTCTCAGTCTCCCTCACCACCTTACTATCACCTCTGTCTGACTACTAAGAGGAACACTGGAACAGCGTAAACCCCCGATTTAAAAGCGGAAACTGTCACTGTCTTCAAATCAACGCCAGTCAAATAAATACGTGATGCCCTTTTTTTTTTCAGCAAACAGTCCTGTTTCAAGGAAAATTTTTCACATTTACTTCCTGACAGAAGAAGAAGAAGAAGAAGAAGAAGAATCTAACTTATTCTTCTGTTTCAAAGTTCAGTTCCGGGGAAGGACAATGCATTAAAAGTAGGGAACTTTTCCCGTTCACACTTTCCGATAAAATTTCGAAGGCAGCATATTTTCTCCATGCTACATGGTGTTCTTTTAGTTTCCTTTCCTGCCGACCGGCAATTCAGCCGTAGGGAGAGGTGGGTGAGGTGTGTTTTTCTGTTTCCCCAACTAAAAAGATTATAACCGTATATATCCTTGCTGTGACCCATCAGGTTCACTGTCATCTCTCCATTCCATGTACTCCCTCATTACCCCTTCACTCCCTCGCCACCACTCGCTCCACTCCCCACCTACACACACATCATACTACATGTCACCACCATCGTCAGTACGACAGATCAATAACCATCGGATGGTTTAATCACTGCGCTACAGGAATTCCATTTTTTTTCTCTCTCCTCCCAGAAGATGAAGCTCGGGAAAGGATATTCATAATCGACTTCCTTCTTATGTTCTCCCCAACACACAACCCCGAACTTCCAGCACTCTTCCCCCACCTCCTCCAACGCTCCCGGAACTTGATCAGCTGCTGGAGGAGAACGGACGAAACAGCACGGTGTCATGATGAGCGAGGGAGGTGCAACGGTGTTCCGTCCTAGCAGTACCTGAAGCCTAATAGGGAGGCGGAGGGAAGGAAGGAGGTGTGGGAGGGATGTGTGAGAGAGAGAGAGAGAGAGAGAGAGAGAGAGAGAGAGAGAGAGAGAGAGAGAGAGAGAGAGAAGAGGTGAGGTAAGAAGTAGGATGTAGCGGAGGGAGGAAGGGAGGGAGGGAGAAAGGAGAGCTAATAACGCCAGGCCGGACCATGACGGGAGACTAGTGACAGTGAACCTTCTCCTCTCTGCCTCCCACCGCACTCCCCTCTCCCTCCCATGCCTCAGCGGGACCCACGTAGGGATTATGCCACCACCTCCCACTTTATCCTTCCCACTCACCCTCGACGCGCCTTCCACCCTGACGTGCTACGGTCAGAACTTGCGGTTGGCGCGGCACAACATGCATATAGTACAATGGTACGTGTAAATAATCTCATTATGGTACAGCTGTATATGCACTTCATCCCAGTGTGGTACAGCTGCACATGTACATAATCCCAGTGTGGTACGACGGTACATGTACGCAGCTCCAGCATGGTACAACTGTACTCGCTAGAACTCACGAGGGGTGTACGTGCGCTCGCGGGCACGCGTGTGCGTTCGTGCGTAAATGCACGTGTGTGTGTGTGTGTGTGTGTGTGTGTGTGTGTGTGTGTGTGTGTGTGTGTGTACGCACGCGAATGTATCATTACTTTCTTAAGTGTACATATATAAAAAAAAATTATATACAGAAGTATATAAAAAGTACACTCACATATCCATAGTGTTACGTATGTATACCTAACCAAAACCTCTAATGCTACATAATATCATACATATGTATCCTCTCCAAAGACACATTACTGCCAGATACAAAACCGAGCTGTATAACATTCACATGTATGCATAATCCCGTACATACATGTATACCATACTTACTCCATTGAAAAAAAAGGGAACATTCCAATTATATAATCATTACATAACGTCTATGCAGCCATGGGGTATATTTCCAGTCCAAAGCTCAATTTTATCATTCATCCGACAGGTCCATGAAATTTACCGTAGAGCCGCATAATAACTATTATATGACACTCAAACCCAGTGCTTCTGTACCCGTACAATTACATACACGTAAACTCCGTACTTCCAGCCAATTACATTACCATTACTGCAATTACCTTCCCAATTGGCCTTGATATTAAGTACTCCGGAAAAAGTGGGTACCTCCCTCCTTTACCAGGGCAAGGTTTCGTATACCATTTTTTTTTTTTTTTTTTTTTTTTTCGTACTATTCGCCATTTCCCGCATTAGCGAGGTAGCGTTATGAACAGAGGACTGGGCCTTAGAGGGAATATCCTCACCTGGCCCCCTTCTCTGTTCCTTCTTTTGGAAAATTAAAAAAAAACGAGAGGGGAGGATTTCCAGCCACCCGCTCCCTTCCCTTTTAGTCGCCTTCTACGACACGCAGGGAATACGTGGGAAGTATTCTTTCTCCCCTATCCCCAGGGATTCGTATACCATAATAATAATAATAATAATAATAATAATAATAATAATAATAATATTAATGATAATAATAATAATAATAATAATAATAATAATAATAATAATGATAATAATAATAACAACAACAACAACAATAATAATAATAATAATAATAATAATAATAATAATAATAATAATTAAGCATCAATAAAAGCTCTTTTATACCTACTTGCCTTTCCCGCCAGAGGAGGGTAGCGTCATAAAACACACGACTGAGCCTGATAAGAGAGAAAAGAAATAAACAAAAAAAAAAAAAAATCCTCTCTTGGTTCCCTCTTTCGTTCCTACTTCTATAATGTGATAATACAGGTGGGGGAGGAGGGCACCTTGCGCTCCCGTTCCGCGTTCGTCCGCTCCTACAACACACGGGTGATACATGGGTAGTAGCCTTCTTTCTCTCCCTGTATCCCCATGTACAATTGCGTCAGGACACGAGAGTACACTACAGGTACGCCCTTCAATCATTATGACATGCAATATCCCATTAACTGATATGCTGAAACCATCGGAATAGGATACTACACATCGTCAGCTGATCTCATGAAGATATCAGGACAACACGATACATCGTCAGCTGTGGTAATGGTGCCTGACACGCATGACCAGCTGACACGGCCTGCACAAGCAGCAGAACCCAGACCATCGGCTGACACGACAAGGAGCTGACACGGCCTGCACAAGCAGCAGAACGCAGACCATCGGCTGACACGACAAGGAGCTGACACGGCCTGCACAAGCAGCAGAACCCAGACCATCGGCTGACACGACAAGGAGCTGACACGGCCTGCACAAGCAGCAGAACCCAGACCATCGGCTGACACGACAAGGAGCTGACACGGCCTGCACAAGCAGCAGAACCCAGACCATCGGCTGACACGACAAGGAACACAGATCGTAAGCGACAGGCTTGACGAGCCGTCAGAATAGCGTCAATACATGACGCAATATGGAGACAATCAGAGCATCCGATATGACGTGAAACTGACACGATCGAGCCATCAGGACGGACGATTAGCTAGTCTAGCCTGGATTATAAGAGGCGAGCCACACCATCAGATAACACGTCCGGGCCATCAGAACATACAGTAAGTACCGTTTAAATCATGCATCAAGACCATAATTATCAGGGCTACTATACTATATATATATAATATATATATATATATATATATATATATATATATATATATATATATATATATATATATATATATATATATATATTTCTTTCAAACTATTCGCTATTTCCCGCGTTAGCGAGGTAGCGTTAAGAACAGAGAAGTGGGCCTTTGAGGGAATATCCTCACCTGGCCCCCTTCTCTGTTCCTTCTTTTGGAAAATTAAAAAAAAAAGAAAAAAAATAATGAGAGGGGAGGATTTCCAGTTCCCCCGCTCCCTCCCCTTTTAGTCGCCTTCTACGACACGCAGGGAATACGTGGGAAGTATTCTTTCTCCCCTATCCCCAGGGATAAAATACATATATATATATATATATATATATATATATATATATATATATATATATATATATATATATATATATATATATATATACATACATACATATATGTGGAGTTCCCAGGGTAAGAAGGCAAGTAAGAAACTAGATATAAAATTGTGAAGAAGGAAATTAATCTTTCTGTTTTATTTAATTTCCTGGTATTTATAAAAGCCTAAAGAGGCAAGTCAATATATATCTAATTAGTATGAATACCCTCAGGGGGTGGGGGAGGTAAGTTTATCCGTCTCCGTAAAAGATGCGTGTTAGGTATCCGTACTACGCATGATCGGCAGTCGCTTCTGTGGCAACCCTCGTCTGTGAAATACCTGTCATATTCAGTAATTACCTTCGTAACAGAAGAGCAAAAAACGACTAATGAGGACATTTTAATATGAGGCCAGGAGGTATACAGATTACCTTAAGCCAGCCGTCCCTACTTCATTGTGAAAAGTGATGAATTAAGTAGCGCTCTATGGTTTGCGGAAATCCCATCTTTATTCTTAATTAGAATAGACAGGAAATTAGTTAGAGAGAAAGAAAGAAAGGGAGGAGGAGATGGGCTAGAGTCTGTACAGTCGTAATCCATCCCTTACGAATGTAAGTACAGTTAAAAAGATAATACACGAGCAGACAGATCTCTTTCCTTATTTATCCATCTCGCGTCCGGCAGCGAGTGAAGCACTCTAGCAAAGGCACCGTTGTCACGCTAGCAACCGCCTTCCAACCCCCAGGGATACGCGGCGTACACTACCCACCTTATATATATCATCTAGACACACCCCCCACACCCCAGGGGAAAAAAAAAAAATCAAAAATACAAACCACACACCAAGGGGTGTGTGTGCCACGAAGCTGCTGGGGGCTCCAGAGCCCGTAATACATCCGGGGGGCGGGGGAGTGTCAACTCGCACAGCAGTGTAGCCGAACACCTGGCCTCTACTATCTGCAAGGGGGTAATGTGGTGAGAAACTGCCACAGCTGGACGTTTAAATTCATGAGGGAGGTGATGGATACGAGCATTAACAGTGCCGTACGGAGCTCCACGTGGAAAATACCTGAGGCACGCTGCGGCGGAGGCAAGAAAGCACAATTAAGAGGGACGTGTACACGTGGCTCAAAGGCAAGTTGAGGCAGTGCGGGAAGCAAAGTCAGAGCCTTACATGGCATTAGGAATACAGTGCGTGTGTGCAAAGACCTGAGTGAGGGTAGTGGGTGAGGCCCCTCACACTAGAAAGACCTACAACGGAAAAAAAATAAACACAAGAAGAGATATTAACATAACACTTGACAAGAACTGTATAAAATGAATGGTCACATTAACCTTTCTCTAGTGCACAGAGAACACCCTTTGAAGCATCTGTGTAAATTCTCCATCTTCCCCGAAAACTAAACATTTCCTGAGAATGTCACCCAGAAGGGATACCTCATCCTCCTCTTGCCTCGAGCACCAGTTGCTCGTACAAACAAAACATGTTTAGACGAATTACTCATCCGGTCAAAGGAGTGAGGCACGGTAGGATCACACTATGATCATGGAAGTAAACCCTTTATACATTTTCAAGTTTCTGACATTCACAGTAAGGTTCGCTCAGGCTCGGGTAGACATACATACATTACATACATGCATATATATATATATATATATATATATATATATATATATATATATATATATATATATATATATGTATGTGTGTGTGTGTGTGTGTGTAGCGTTAATATGATGACCTTGATTAGGGCCTCAGCTGCCCGTGCCGTCAGCTAACATAATATATATATTACTCCCAGTGTAATACGAGATAATTTTCAAAGTTATGACCCACGCCTGGGAAAAGAAAAAAAATTCGATTTCATACAATGATGATTACAAAAAAAAAAGGACATCCTGTCAAGCCTCACACTCAACATTAATCACATTTAAACATATGATACACTCAAGGTCACAGACACGCACACACACACTCACATACCTGGCTTGTGTAACAGTGTGTGTGTGTGTGTGTGTGTGTGTGTGTACAGACACAGAAGAGTCCAGACTAGGTACATATATATGTACAGAGTTAAAGAGACGGGACAACAAAGAGTGTAAAACTCTCCACGCAACACACAGGAGCAGTAATCACACGCACAAATGGTTCCGCTGGACCACCCCGCCACACACACACACGGCTGGGCAATCCTCAGGTCCAGCTGAAGGGAAGACACGGTGCTAGTGGAGTCATCATGGTAACCTTGGCTCCCACGGATGTGCGCCCTCCCTCCCCCAAACCCCTACACTCGTCGCGCTACTCAGGTCAAGGTAAGAGCGATCATGATCGTGGCCCAGGCACTCGACACAGCAGACCCGCTGTTAACAGCCTCTCTAGGACGGTAGCATAATCTTCATATGTACCTGAACAACACATACAACCTCTCTCTCTCTCTCTCTCTCTCTCTCTCTCTATATATATATATATATATATATATATATATATATATATATATATATATATATATATATATATATATTGGAAATGATCACATAGGAATATATAGCGGGTGGCTGGAAATCCTCCCCTCTCATTTTTTTTTTAATTTTCCAAAAGAAGGAACAGAGAAGGGGGCCAGGTGAAGATATTCCCCAGTCCTCTGTTCTTAACGCTAACTCGCTAACGCGGGAAATGGCGAATAGTATGAAAGCATATATATATATATATATATATATATATATATATATATATATATATATATATGTGTGTGTGTGTGTGTGTGTGTGTGTGTGTGAAGCAAGAAATCATCAACAGACCCGCACGTATCTCTATACAGTTAAGGCCACACTTCATCATCTAAACTACACACTAACACACACAAAATTTCACCGACCAGACGACATATCAACATTTTCCCTTCGTAGTAGGGCCTGTGGCGAGCCAGTCACCGTACAAAATATCCAGCAAAACGGGACTGGAATACCTGAACAAGGGAACCATTCTTTTCTTTTTTTTTTATTAAGTGTGCCACAGAGAATGTCGCTAAAAGCATTCCTGTGTTTTCCCCCCCTCACTCGGTGGTAGGTAGAAATGGCTGTACGATTAAGTAGCGATGTGTCGACGTGGGAAGCGGTGTGTATCAAGGGGGGGGTTGTCTGTCCGTGTATGTGACGCGGAAGACGTGAGCATGACGTGCGCGTGGGGTTTGAGTACTCATTCTGCAGTCGTTTGGGAGACCGGTTGTAGTGACGGTGATCGACGACAGTACTGTGGAGTTCAGCAGCACCCAGGATGTCTTGGGAGACTTAAGAAGTAACAGGTGTAGAGATCTGCAGCAGAAAGTACAACAGCTGGGGTGTGTGGAGACAGATCTGCAGTAACAAAAGATGGAGCCTACTGGTTACGTCCGAGACCAAAAGAGGTAGCTAATGCCAACAACACTGCTGCAGGTCACGCACTGTGTTGAGACCTGCCACAGGCTACGTACACTGAACCTTTCAGTCCTATGACATGATAATCATAAATATAAGATTTTAGTGATAATGGAGCCAATTTCCAAAACACATGCCAAACCAAATCTAAACTTTCTATTTCTCACAACTCGATTCCAGCTAGCACACTACGCTACGCCCTCTGTGCACTTCGATGCGCACCTTCGAGTACCCACGACGGTAACAACCTTCAACATGATGGCACGACCCTTCTGCAGTACCAAAAGCACGGCCCTTTGAGCACGACCCTTAATAACCCTGGGTATGATACCCTGGCATTTCAACTGATCTTTAAGCCTTCAGACTAAAGACCACGCCATCAAACTCGAGGTTCGTTCGTTGGTTCTTAAGAGGGTCGTACCGTTTCTGCTCGAGAGGTCAATTACCACCGGAAGCTATGTGATGGTGAACCATCAGCACTGGTAAACAGTTAGTGAATCAGCTGGCGTCAACAGACCGCCCGCCAGGGCGCAGGCTCTGTGTACTGATCAACACAAGGAAGTGAATTAACAAAGGTACACAGCGAGATCAATTGCACACGTGCAGCTCGCCAACTCAGCCATGCTAACAGTAAGAGCGTCAGCCATCACTGCTGACAAAACAAGGATTCGTATATATATTAATACTATTATTATACTTAATCACCGTCTCCCGCGTTAGCGAGGTAGCGCAAGGAAACAGACGAAAGAACGGCCCAACCCACCCACATACACATGTATACACATAAACGCCCACACTATATACATATATATATATATTCGCACAAGACTTACAAAGCTGGGTTTGGTTAACCAGACACTTGTACACATGAGACTGAAGCTCATGCTATGTCCTTACTGCACAGCTCACCGGCCGAATTGGTGGCAGAATAAAGCGAGCCGTGCCATAACTAGACATGAAAGACAGTGGAGCATAAATGAGAGAGAGAGAGAGAGAGAGAGAGAGAGAGAGAGACCACAGTCATCTGTCTCGACTTCCTCCACGCTACGAACCACTTAACAGAGAGATCTCATCCTCGACCGAAAATCGCTCTCATTAATGTCAAATTAATACATTCTAATCCCAATTCCATATATTTCTTCCTCTTTACCCCTCGGCCCTTCCCCCCTAGTGCCAGATCAACTTGAATTCGGATGAAGACCAAACTGGAGAGGACGTTATGATCACAATCAATCAATCGCCAAAACCCCTACAAAACCCTTCACTTTAAAGAGCCATCGGGGGGGAGTTGTTGGAGGCTTGGAAATTACGAGGGTGGTTTGGTGGTGAAGGAAGGGATATATGTATATGCTAAATAAGCACAACAACACGACCAGCCGTCTGCAGGTAATAGCACGGTAGAGTCGAGGGAGGAGGAGGAGGAGGGAAGGAGATGCAGCGTGGCGGCCAACCATGACCTACCAGCACGCACATAGCCTACCCAAGCCTGCATCGTCCTGGGGTCCACGACCATATCATCACCGGCAGCAACACTGGTGCTCTGTGTGTGTGTGTGTGTGTGTGTGTGTGTGTGTGATCATTATCAGGGTGTTAAGGGGAGAGAGTTTTACACTTTGCGTTGCCCCATCTCTCAACTTTGCACATATGTGAGTACGTGATGAGCCGGGGTACCCATTCATCGACCAGTCCCGTGGGGAGGATGGACACCTGGGGTGGAAACGCTATAGGCAGAGTGCCATGCCTGGGATTCGAATGCATGCGGATCCGACCCTGGGCTGGCCCGTGGTGACTCATGGTCGGTGTATGTGTGTGTGTGAGTGTGTTTGTGTGTTCTGACGACCTGTAACATCTGCTCGCAGCCAAGCTCCTTGTGCCTTGAGGTCAGCAGGCCATTTCTTTTTCTCTATTTCGATCCACAAAATATGACTCCTAGTAACAAAAAAGTAATCAGGTTACACTGTAAATAATAATCTACCGTTTGTGGAGATTACAATAAATTACTCCCCCACCCCCTCTCTCTTTTTTGCCCGATAAAACAATGGCGTCAGATAGTTTTAAAATTAGATTTATTACGGGAATAAACAAATACTGAGCACGGTTAATTAGGGCTTTCCACCATAGCTCAGCCAGGCACGTGACGTGGTGTGAAACGCCCGTTTTTGGGGAAACACTAGCGCGCATACCAATTACCCCATAACCACAGTCATGGAAATAAATTCAACCCCCTTTTTTTTTTTTTTTAATATCATCGAACTCTTCGATGGATATAATTAGCAAAACTGCAGTTTACAAAGCTCTAAGCTATGACATAACAGCGCCACAGGGCGAATGGTTCTGTCTTTACAGCTCTTTAACGTTCTCATAACAGCACTTCGGTCGAACGGTCGTCCTAGACTTGAAGCTCTTCAACTCTCGCACAACACCACCCCAGGGTGAATGGTCCTGCTTATGAAGCCTTTATACATCACCCTTGGAGAATGGCCCTGTGCAAGTCATCCTCGGGAAAAGGAGCGTTCACATCGAACTGATGCCCTCTACATGGGTAATAGATCCTACTGCCAAGCTACATCCCAAAAGAAGATTTGGTCTCACAAAACTCCACCCCACAGGGAGGAGAGGATGGTCACAACAGCTCACTATAACCCCAACATCTTGCCAATAACACCCCCAGAAAGAAGGTGTTACCACACACCAAAAGCAGGTCACACCTAAGTAGTCACATACTAGGGTATAACCAGCACCTGGGTTCATCCTAACTCTCTCCATCCGTGAGGCCTGGATATGACAATCTTGCAGACGAAATAGCCAACGATTACTCGTACATCTTCCAACCAGGGGAGACTTGACTACGGCCTCAAGCGGGATGGTCCAAACAGCAGGCTCCTGAACAGCAGGTTGGTCAATAAACATGTTTACACCTGAAGACACAGTCGCAACGGGCGGCTACACCCCAGGAGTCACAATTCGGTCCACACCCAGTAAGGCTCTCTCAAATCACCCAGCCAGACCCCAAGATTCCAGTCACAGCACCTGGCTACACGGCAGGGGATGGTCATAGAGCGCAGTCGCTCAGCAGAGGATGAACGAAGCAAGTAGCTGTACAGCAAAGGACGGGCGCTACATACATATCTTAACTTAGGTATGCCTTTCGTGAGGGTTGTCTGACCCCAGCGATCGAACTCCTTGAGACAAAAGTCAGTCACGGACTATTTGAGGCCGCGTCCAGTAGGAATAACATGTTTAATGTCTGCAAGCGGAACTGTGAACGGTTTTGGGTCCTGGACCTTTACATTACCTTCATATGTTTAGAATTACTCTTAACTGGTCTTTAGTTTTAGATCTCCTATAGCTATCTTTTCCACTTGGTATATTTCTCGAGAATCAGTATTTTTCAAGCGTGTGTCACGCTATATACACCCCTCTACCCCTTGCGTTTCAAGAGAATCTTGGGTGATCTCAGTCGTTCTCAGTAGATGTGATTGATATATCGACAGAGTCAATATGGGCTCGTCCATGTTTTCGTCTTCTTTTTCTCCCTTTGCACATTTTCTCTACCACGGGAGCGTTGGCTCGCAACGACCGCTCTAGTCGGGAGGGGCAAAACAGCTTTGAAAAGTGACATCAATTTTGCCTCCCTCGCTTCAACGATTCGCAGAAGAGGAGAGACGAGGTTGACTTGACGCGCGCTAAAAGTAAGGTCGTCCGGCTTAATTACTCCCGATATGCCTTGCTCTCCTCCGACGTGATATACCGGCCTTTTTTTTTTTCATCGTTCTTGCATACGGCTACAGCTCGAAGACCAACATCGGTCCTAACACTCAGCTACATATTAGAGGAATCATATCGATCTAAGGTGTTACCACAGTCCGCCAGCAAGAGGTTTCACTGCGAGTGAAAAGTGTCACCTTTGGCACATCCCAGGTCACCACGCCTGCAAATACATATCCTGATAAGGCTATCACACCTACCTATACACCCCAAGTGAAATCCATTAGGCCCAGTTATACGTCTCAGGCCTGGGGAACGGCCACTACACCTACGACCAACACCTTAGGTACCACAAAACAACACACGAAACTTCATGCCCCAAGGGGGCTGGACCTGTACAACCCAAGAGAATACTCCGCCTACCTACAAAATCTGAGGCCAAGGTACGTGAATAACACACACACACACACACACACACACTACGAAACGCCTACGATAGCTGGGTACAAAGCTATTCATCGTCGCCTCTAAATCAACATCTTCGGCGTTCTGAGAATCGGGAAGTCCGGTCTCATGGAGACCTAACTCCATCCATGACGCTAGCAATGGTTGCCCAGGTGCATATATATATATATATATATATATATATATATATATATATATATATATATATATATATATATATATGGGGTGAAGAAGGTGGTGAGAGTAAGTGAGCTTGGGAAGGAGACCTGTGTGAGGAAGTATCAGGATAGACTGTGTACAGAATGGAAAAAGGTGAGAACAATGGAAGTAAGGGGAGTGGGGGAGGAATGGGATGTATTTAGGGAATCAGTGATGGATTGCGCAAAAGATGCTTGTGGCATGAGAAGAGTGGGAGGTGGGCTGTTTAGAAAGGGAAGTGAGTGGTGGGATGAAGAAGTAAGAGTATTAGTGAAAGAGAAGAGAGAGGCATTTGGACGATTTTTGCAGGGAAAAAATGCAATTGAGTGGGAGAAGTATAAAAGAAAGAGACAGGAGGTCAAGAGAAAGGTGCAAGAGGTGAAAAAAAGGGCAAATGAGAGTTGGGGTGAGAGAGTATCAGTAAATTTTAGGGAGAATAAAAAGATGTTCTGGAAGGAAGTAAATAAGGTGCGTAAGACAAGGGAGCAAATGGGAACTTCAGTGAAGAGCGTAAATGGGGAGGTGATAACAAGTAGTGGTGATGTGAGAAGGAGATGGAATGAGTATTTTGAAGGTTTGTTGAATGTGTCTGATGACAGAGTGGCAGATATAGGGTGTTTGGGTCGAGGTGGTGTGCAAAGTGAGAGGGTTAGGGAAAATGATTTGGTAAACAGAGAAGAGGTAGTAAAAGCTTTGCGGAAGATGAAAGCCGGGAAGGCAGCAGGTTTGGATGGTATTGCAGTGGAATTTATTAAAAAAGGGGGTGACTGTATTGTTGACTGGTTGGTAAGGTTATTTAATGTATGTATGACTCATGGTGAGGTGCCTGAGGATTGGCGGAATGCGTGCATAGTGCCATTGTACAAAGGCAAAGGGGATAAGAGTGAGTGCTCAAATTACAGAGGTATAAGTTTGTTGAGTATTCCTGGTAAATTATATGGGAGGGTATTGATTGAGAGGGTGAAGGCATGTACAGAGCATCAGATTGGGGAAGAGCAGTGTGGTTTCAGAAGTGGTAGAGGATGTGTGGATCAGGTGTTTGCTTTGAAGAATGTATGTGAGAAATACTTAGAAAAGCAAATGGATTTGTATGTAGCATTTATGGATCTGGAGAAGGCATATGATAGAGTTGATAGAGATGCTCTGTGGAAGGTATTAAGAATATATGGTGTGGGAGGCAAGTTGTTAGAAGCAGTGAAAAGTTTTTATCGAGGATGTAAGGCATGTGTACGTGTAGGAAGAGAGGAAAGTGATTGGTTCTCAGTGAATGTAGGTTTGCGGCAGGGGTGTGTGATGTCTCCATGGTTGTTTAATTTGTTTATGGATGGGGTTGTTAGGGAGGTAAATGCAAGAGTCTTGGAAAGAGGGGCAAGTATGAAGTCTGTTGGGGATGAGAGAGCTTGGGAAGTGAGTCAGTTGTTGTTCGCTGATGATACAGCGCTGGTGGCGGATTCATGTGAGAAACTGCAGAAGCTGGTGACGGAGTTTGGTAAAGTGTGTGGAAGAAGAAAGTTAAGAGTAAATGTGAATAAGAGCAAGGTTATTAGGTACAGTAGGGTTGAGGGTCAAGTCAATTGGGAGGTGAGTTTGAATGGAGAAAAACTGGAGGAAGTGAAGTGTTTTAGATATCTGGGAGTGGATCTGTCAGCGGATGGAACCATGGAAGCGGAAGTGGATCATAGGGTGGGGGAGGGGGCGAAAATTTTGGGAGCCTTGAAAAATGTGTGGAAGTCGAGAACATTATCTCGGAAAGCAAAAATGGGTATGTTTGAAGGAATAGTGGTTCCAACAATGTTGTATGGTTGCGAGGCGTGGGCTATGGATAGAGTTGTGCGCAGGAGGATGGATGTGCTGGAAATGAGATGTTTGAGGACAATGTGTGGTGTGAGGTGGTTTGATCGAGTGAGTAACGTAAGGGTAAGAGAGATGTGTGGAAATAAAAAGAGCGTGGTTGAGAGAGCAGAAGAGGGTGTTTTGAAATGGTTTGGGCACATGGAGAGAATGAGTGAGGAAAGATTGACCAAGAGGATATATGTGTCGGAGGTGGAGGGAACGAGGAGAAGAGGGAGACCAAATTGGAGGTGGAAAGATGGAGTGAAAAGGATTTTGTGTGATCGGGGCCTGAACATGCAGGAGGGTGAAAGGAGGGCAAGGAATAGAGTGAATTGGAGCGATGTGGTATATCGGGGTTGACGTGATGTCAGTGGATTGAAGCAAGGCATGTGAAGCGTCTGTGGTAAACCATGGAAAGCTGTGTAGGTATGTATATTTGCGTGTGTGGACGTATGTATATACATGTGTATGGGGGGGGTTGGGCCATTTCTTTCGTCTGTTTCCTTGCGCTACCTCGCAAACGCGGGAGACAGCGACAAAGTATAATAAATAAAAAAAAAAATAAATATATATATATATATATATATATATATATATATATATATATATATATACATATATATGCACCTTGTTCCATGCATATTTCCCCAACGAGTGGCTCCTGCTCTACACAATATCCTTGATAAGTGTGTCGCGTTGGCTGTGTATCGGCCAGCAGCAGCAGTGGGGAGTGTGCGATTACTATTTGAGTTTTACGGGAGAGAAAATTCTACGTGTGTGTGTGTGTGTGTGTGTGTGTGTGTGTGTGTGTGTGTGTGTGTGTGTGTGTGTGTGTGCGTGTGTGTGTGTGTGTGTGTGTGGCTGGTGGCGAGGCCAAGTGCAATGTTACAAACACTTCTAATTTCCCTTATGTCACGTTGGTGTGATGGCAGCGACAGGTGGGTGGGTGGCAGGCTGGCTGGTCGGTAGGGCAAGCAGGCAGGCAGTCACACCACCACACGCACACTGCCTCTCACACCTTCCTCCCTCCCACCCTCTCTTATGGAGGAGAGAGAGAGAGAGAGAGAGAGAGAGAGAGAGAGAGAGAGAGAGAGAGAGAGAGAGAGAGAGAGAGAGAGAGAGAGAGAGAGAGAGAGAGAGAGAGAGAGTCCACAGTTCACTTACCAAGCCATCAACCCCTCCACCTGGCCTTCAGCAACACCCCTTGACAGGGGAACCTGTTACGTGCTATTGTGCTGCTAACAAGAAGCAGCAACATCTCTCTCTCTCTCTCTCTCTCTCTCTCTCTCTCTCTCTCTCTCTCTCTCTCTCTCTCTCTCTCTCTCTCTCTCTCTCTCCCACAAACACACACGCGGGAGCAGCAGCTCCAGCACCACCACCACCACAGCTTGGCCTTGGCTGAGGAGGAGGAGGGAGAGAGAGAGAGAGAGAGAGAGAGAGAGAGAGAGAGAGAGAGAGAGAGAGAGAGAGAGAGAGAGAGAGAGAGAGAGAGAGAGAGAGAGAGAGAGAGAGAGGAGGAGATATATTCAGGCTCAAGTGAATATTCATGGGAGCTGGGAATGCCAAACTTTATTATGTCACGAGAGTCGAGGACGCTTCACAAAAACACTCCAGATCTCTCATGACACAGGCAAGAACACGCTATGGAGACCGCCCGTTAACTTGGCCATCTGAAACTTCCCGTGTCCTCAGTAACTACCATGGTTTATCCAATTAGAATTCGCTTCAGCAGGAGATAAGGAAAATGCTGGGAGATCATTTGTAGTCATTTAATAATCGTTGCTTCCAGCAGCTGCGTCAGCCGAGAGACATCAAATATTCCGTATCGTAGAATACTTAGGAAAGGGTGCCAAGCGAAGTAGGTCTGGACGTGTGGTAGTGGGACGGGGTCAGTATCACACACACACACACACACACATATCCTAGGCCCATATCCCAGCCCTCGCGCCAGCAGCAGCGGTTAGACGGGGTTAGCGTCACATACACACACATACACCCACAGCAACAGGACGGGGATCTGTGTCACACACACATACACACCCCCAGCCTCACCAACCATCTATACCGCCTGAGCTAAGCTATGATTGATACATATGTGTTAATCTACAGCATCTTGGTGCAGCGTTGTTCCCTCCTGGCTGGCTGGATGGCTGTGTGCCTGCAGCGTCCCCCACAGCAAGCTGGCAACATATCGGCCGGCCAGAGGTAATGTCCGCTGCTACCTCATTCTCCAGGAACTGTGTCGTCAGCAACACCGCTATCTCTCTTCCCACACACTCCAACCATTTACCACACTTTTTACTTTTTTCCCCTTTTTTCAAGGGTGGAGGGAGGAGGTGGGCGTAGCTCTTATCCTACTTTTCTTTCACTTTTCAATATTTTTCTATCTCATTTTCAGTTACTCCTGCGCCATTACCGGCGGTCTTCCTTTTACCTGATATTGAGGGAGCGCAAGCTCGCCTGACCTTTCCGTAATTTATGGTCCACATTTCAGGGTCCAGACTCACGGCCCCCCCGCCGTGGGCCTTTTAACTTCCACTTTAACTACCTCACAGTTCATATAAGAGGAAAGTTAAAACTGCTCGGAGAAGCTGCCTCAGTAGATACAACCGCAGCACAAATAATGGGTAGGCGATACCCAGAACACGACGATTGATCTTGTTTTTTTTTTCTTTTTACATTTTGGCCGCAAGAGCAGCAATTTCAGTGTGCACCTCCCGTACCTAACCTGAGGACGAAGGTGAGTCTTCCTCTGGGTGGGTGGGTCTTCCTCTGGGTGGGTGGGTCTTCCTCTGGGTGGGTGGGTGGGTCAGTCTTCCTCTGGGTGGGTGGGTGGGTCATCTGTAACCAAGGTTTCTCTCGTATACTTCGGATCTAAGGTGTTCGCTTGGAGGCCTCCCTTTACTGCTGCAGCCTCCAGCCGAGATCGTGAGGGTCCATCCCCAGAAGACATGGATACGTTTATTATCATTGCAATTATCATTTTCATACCATTATAAAGTAGTAGTAAAAACTGCATAATAATAATAATAATCATTATCATCATTATAATCATCATTATCATTATCATATCATTACTATCACCAATATTAGCCACGGTGACAACAGGGCTCAAAGCACTACAATCCCTTTAAATCTAACCAACGCTTCCTAAAATTACTGCTGGTTCACCAGTCCTGAAGTAACGGGTTACTTCACTGGTCGCCATCACTAACGGTACTTTATTTCTGTCCCTCTCCTGCTGGTGGTGTCTCAGCCGTGGCATATCTCCTCATCTGCGCTTCGCCTTTAGCGGTGCAGTGAAGGCACTCTTCCCCCAAGCTACTCTGGTCGCCCTGACGGCAGCAGGGGAGCTGCAGGTGGGTGGGTGACGAGCGAGGTGCCCTCCATCTTCCCTCTGCCAGAGATAAGGTGTGATGAACCAGGAGAGACTCAGAGAGAGAGAGAGAGAGGCTGGGGTGATAGACCGCTCGCTGATGGCCGCTGTCCACTCACACAGGACCAGCCTTCGCCACCCCCGCTGCCATCTACCCAACGTGGCCTCACACTAAGCGACTGGCCGACGTGATCAAAATCATCCTCCACGCCAAACATACTCCTTGTGTGAGTCACGACGGGTGCCATCCATACACATCCAAAACCTTGACCAACCGACGCAATCACACTGTCTTGTGACAGCCAATGTCTCTTTAACTACATAACGACACTACTCTAGCAAACACGACTCTAAGAGCCCCATTAATAACATTATTAACGGTGCAGTCGACCACACTAAACAACACAGCCCTAGCTATCATATGAATTACGGTACTTAGTAAGGCGCGAGCCCTTAAGCACGACGGTACGAGCCTTTAGTACGGTAGTACGAGCCGTTAGCACGACTGTAGGAGCCTTGAGCACGACGGCAAGAGCCTTGAGCACGAACCTCGGGCGTCGTGTACACGCCTTTGATCCGACTCTTCAGAGTGAGGTCAAAGGTCAGGATATCATATGTAAGGTTCGTCCACAAGAGGCTAACGGAAGACAGCTGGACTGGGTGGTACCGTGCGTAATAATCTGTGTGACGTGAGGGCCGACGACAGGTGTCTCAGCACACACACACACACACACACACACACACACACACACACACACATCACCTGAGTCACACACCTTCCCACTTTCTTCCGTAATCATCGTTGTCCACATGGCGCTCCCGGCAGGAAGCAAAACTTTCCCTACTCGCGGATCTGCTGGAAAACTGGAGTAGCAGGTAACAGGGGCTGTGGGGAGGAACGGAGAGGCAATGGAGGCGCTCGGGAAGCACAACCCCAGGCCAGGGCTCTTGGGCACAGAATCACTAAGACCCTCATTAAGAAACTTATTCAACTGCGATTAAGCTGACGTCGGACGTAGATTAACACTTAATAAAAAAGATAAAAGTATGAAATTAAACCTGCGTCACTCATGACATTCTCAGTTCGAGGAAGGAAGACTTAATGCTAAGGGTTCCCGGTGAGGGGGAGCTAAGCCCCGCTGGAAACAGGATAAGGGCCTTAAAGAAAGCGTAACTGGATCTTGGAGGGAGATGCAACGGGGACCATAGGAGTCACTGTGGCTCTAAGGACACACATAATGGGGATTACTAAGGAGTCACAGTAATGCCTAGTCATACTCAATGGGGCATTCAATGGCCTGGAAGCTTTAAGTGACGCCTCGAAGAATGCAGGGTGTGAGATCTCGAAGAGGGCAGATTAAGGTCCTAGATGACAGGTCACAAATGAGGTCCCCAAAGCAGACAACGTCTATAAAAGGCAGAGGCTGGACCTGAAGAAAACCATACTGAACCCACCCCTTCGGAAGGGATGCCAAGTGTCTGGAGGACGAATAATGAAGTACAGTCCTGGAGGAGGCGGAGAAGGGCTCTAGAGCAGACAGAACGGGGTCCAAGAGGGGGCTGACTGGTCTCCTGATGATGCAAAAGGAGGTCTCGCATGAGGCACAAGAGGGTGACAGAGGAGGCGAAGTGAGGTAATGAGAGGGAGGAGGGGTCTGAGTGTGCCACGAATGTAACGTAATAGGACCCAGACAGAAGCAAAGTGGATCCTTGACAGATATAACGAGTGATGATTTCAGGGCAGGCTAAATGGAACTAAAAAAAAAAATCCAGAATCAAGTCTCGAAGGGAACGCAAGAGATTTCCCTGAGGGATGACAGGGTTAGAAAGAGGACGAGGTTACGGCAGAGATGTAGCAGAGGCGGTTGGAAACCCGGAAGAGGCAAGGAGGGGGCCCTTGATGGCGGCAGAATACGTCCCTAGGGGCGCGACACATCAGGAACCTGAAAAAGCCACAGGAAAGCCCTGGAGAAAGTACACCAGCGACCTGGAAGAGGAAAGCTGGGTCATGGACGAGACAATGTGAGGCCTTGAAAGAAGCCGATCAAACCTTAAAGTGGGAAAAAATATGGCTTCAAAGGAGGAGGAAGAGTGTGACCTTGACGGAGGTAAAGCAGGGCTCTGAAAGAGGTACAACAAGGTCCTGGGGGGGTTAGAGGGGGCACTTGAAGGGAGGGAGGGGAGGGGGGGGGGGGCAGACTGGGGTCCGGAAGGAGACAGAGTGGGGCTCTGGAGGAGAGAGAATGGAGCCTCGACGGCAGACCAGGTCCTGAATATGGAAAAATGGTGTGCCCCAGGAGAGATAATGGGAACCAAGAAAGGAGTAGACTGGATACTGGCGTTTCCCCCGTCTTCATCCCCCCCCCTCCCCGCACCCCCTATCCCTTAACATCTTCCCTCCAACTAAAAACGTCCCCCTTTTCCCCGTCCACCCCCACCCCTCGTCATCCCTCCACGCCCCTGACGCCGTCCTGAAAAGGTACTTCAGTATGACCTAATTCTTACTTAATTGCAGTAAAAAAAAAAAAAAAAGATAGGTCAAAGTATCATTATATTAAAAGGCCTTAAAAAAACGTCCAGCAGACTGATGTGAACCATGAAGAGCTCTGGTGTTGTTGATCACGCACCAAAATAGCGACCAGAGTTCTGTAAACTCGCGAGTCCTCCAGAAATCTATAATTTCCACATATAAGAAAATGACTGCATGTATAACCTATATGGACGATTATTCTCATTAGTCGTGTCCACGTGAGCGACTGTGGTGGTTTTCATGTCTACATGAACAAACAGGCCGTATGACATGTCTGTATGACCAACATACTATCTGTCATGTCTGATCCGTAGGCATAAAGCTACTATTTATCATGTATGAAACACATCTTTTCTTATACTGGTCAAAGTGGTAGAGTTTACCCCAAATTCCAGCCATACTGGATAGGAAGATAAAATAGTGGGTTCATCTTACAGAATATGATGGAAGGTGAGACAGGAAATGACGAACAAATATATTGGGGGGATACAATACACAAATACACAAACAAACAATAAATATCAACACCTCTACGTCTTATGAAATCACGGCAACACAGGTACAAAATTAGGCGTAAGATACAAAGTACAGAATTCCAGCGGCAAATGGAAGACATGACATGCCCCACGAAGCACCAAAATACCATGTATGCCGAGCCTCAATACACGGGTTCGACACCACTTCAGGCATACAGCTACTCTTGTCTTTACGACACTTGATCTCCCAGCAAATGCTATTACTACTAACAGCACATTATGACGCTGCTATGGGAAAATAGCGGCATATAAACTAAGACGATGTCAATATAATACAATAAGAAAAATAGAAAAAAAAATTACGTCTCTGTAAAGACATGATGACACTGCGAGGTAAAGGCCGGTGCACAACATGAACCGATAAATGGAAGACGTCTAATGCCCGCCCTCAAACCATCCCCGACCCTTGAGGAGAGATTGCACACGGCCGGTTTTACGACTACCAAAGCGCCTAAGCCAAAAGAACGACCAGGCAATAACCTAACCCCCTGTGAAGCCATTATTACTGCAGGAAGAAGAAAAAAAAGATATGAAATCAAAGCGATACATCAAAAGAGGAGGAAGGAGATGAGGGGGCGGCTTTCAGCGTTTCCTTCTCTGCACTCCTTCACCAACCCCCATCTTTTGTTACCTCCACACCTGCTTCGTCGGCAACGCGTCACCTTTAACTACACTCTCACTCTTCAACGACAACTTCTACCACTCACTCACAGCCTAAACTACAACCACTCGTCAGCTGTAACTACCACCTCGCATCATCAACAACCTCCAATCGTTAACAACATCTACTACCCCTATATTCGTAACCAAAAACCATTTATCACTCGTCTTCTACAACTCACCAACCGCTACCTACAACTAACTATCTCTCACTCGCCACCTATTACAACCACCACTCACTCGTTACCTACAGCTACCACCATTCATTCGTCACCTACAACTACCACTACTCACTGTTCTATCCTTAGCCTTACGATCACAACTGTCCACTCTCCTCCCCCATCATCGGAACACCTCCCTTTCCCTCCTCCCACCAAGCTCAATAAGAGGTATCTGCGTTGCCCGACGTTACCACCACAAGCAAGATGTGCGACGGAAGACTAAATGAGCAGCACATCCCACCTGCAATAATTACTATGCCATGATGCTTGTCTCTGGTTAATACATACGTTATACAAATGTCAACTCGCGATAATTCAGCGCTCCCGAGTTACGCAGCACTTTTAAAAACATTAGTTCTCCTCATTAATATAAAAAGGTCATGTAAATTACGTGCATCCCCCCCCAAAAAAAAAATCTAACCAGTTATTCTCCCCCAACAGAAGGTATCTGTGATGTCAGTATGGAGTTAATATCGCCTAATGTTCTTGAGTTATCGCGTTAAGAAAAAAAAAGGTTTCCACTGCCGGAGACAAGAGAGACGCAAGGGTGGAGACATTGCGTCCTACGTAAACCAGTGGAAGGACATAAAAATAACTCATTCCTCCACCATCTTCCACCACTAGAGACAGACTCTCTCTCTCTCTCTCTCTCTCTCTCTCTCTCTCTCTCACGGAGGCAGTAGCTGAACTTCACCCCTTCCCCAGACGCAGTACGTTGAAATTCCATTACATCTTCAACTTCATTCCAAGAGAGAGAGAGAGAGAGAGAGAGAGAGAGAGAGAGAGAGAGAGAGAGAGAGACTGGAATCCTGTCTCTTACTTTCCCCAGGTCAAAACGGGATGGGAAAACAATCCAGACGACGAGACCACCACGGAGACACTTCAAGGCTCGGTCTCGGCTTAAGATATACAGTATTTGTTAGGGAGACGACTGCGTGATATTTCTCCAATCTGAAGATTCCACCTCCCCCCCCGAGTACTTAAAAAGGAGCTGGTGGAGAGGAGTAGAAGGGTCTTCTGAGAATACGGCCGGAGTTTAAGAGTTAAATTAGATATCTGATTTCTTTTTCTTTTTTTTTTTAATCTATTCGGCAAAGATCAAGAGACATTTCATCAGTAGGGAGTTTGCCCCGCTGCAGAGGACTAACTAGATCCTGATTGGCTGACGAGGTGTATCTGACGGCGAGTTCTTCACTCAAAACTACCTCGTTAACGAGACACTGCTGGGAAAGGAGGGGAGGTGAGGGAATTTACGAGGTACGTTGTAGCAGACCTGGGGTAACGGTACACATTACTACGGTACGACCGTACCCCTTACGACTCTACGATCCCCTGCCCCCTAATGCCATCCACACCACCATTACGACTTCTCACCCCCCCAAATGGAAAGTGTCAAGAAGAGGAGTATGCCCCCTCCGGGAATCACCAGGACCTGCACCTTAAGAGAGAGACCTTACCTGTCGCTGGCGGCGTCTGCTGGCTTCTCCTTCCTGTCTACTCCTTCTGCCTCCTGCTCCCTCTCCTCCGAAGTAGGGGAGGAGGTCTTGGAGGACCCGACGCCGTCTGAGGTGAGCGGCGTCGCATCCTCAGCCTTCCAGGTGTGGATGGTCTGACATAGGTTCTTGATGTAAGGCGCACATTGTAACATACTGACCACCATAGTGTTACAACAGGCAGTCGGGCAACACTAGGCAACACTTGAACACTTCACCCTTCATTCACATTTCTATTTTCTCTGGATCAGGGAATGGAACTTATCTTTATCCTCTCACTTTTCAGTATGGGGGAGAACTGATCTGCACACAACACACTCAAGGGAGCACACGACTGACCTTGTCTTCCTGGCTAGGTACCTCCTTTCCACCGGCAGCTGTTACTTCATATTCGAGAAGAGAAAAAGCAAAACTTTTGGCGGAGGTAATATCTTGACAAACTTAATACAAACGGCCAGCGTATCTTTTAATAATCACGGCAAAATGAGTATTCTGAACGTTAAACTTTCGACAAAGCCTGCCTGGAAGATGGGCCCCATCCTCCTCCTACCCTGACATTAAAGACCAGTGTTATAACTTTGTAATTTGCTTGCTATTTAAACTCTGATCTCTTTCATACAGACTGGTGCTCTCTCTTTACCTACACCTGTACAGTACCTAAAGAAACTCAAATCACATAAACCCATCTAATACATATATATATATATATATATATATATATATATATATATATATATATATATATATATATATATAAGGATCACAATTTTGCGAGTGATCAAGTATATTCCTAAGAGTCCACGGGGAAAATGAAACACGATAAGTTACCAAGTGCACTTTCGTGTAATAATCACATCATCAGGGGTGACACAAGAGATAAATATAACATTCAGTTGATATACAACGAAGAGACGTAGCAAGGAAGCCATTTGGTAAGCATGCCAAATGGCGTCCTAGCTAAGTCTTTTCGTTGCATATCAACTGACTGTTACATTTATCTCTTGTGTCACCCCTGATGACGTGATTATTACACGAAAGAGCACATGGGAACTTATCGTGTTTCATTTTCCCCGTGGACTCTTAGGAGTATATATATATATATATATATATATATATATATATATATATATATATATATATATATATATATATATATATATACTCGCTGGGGAACCCGGCGCTGCATAAAAAAAATGACTTATAAAATTTTTTTTTTTATCAATTTGGAAAACAAAAGTTTTATTTACTTACAATTAATGAATAAACATTAAACTTGTGCTAATTATACATTTCTGAACATTCTACAAACTGTACACTTAAACTGCGAATGAACACAGTGAACTAAGTGCAATCTCTACGTAAGGCATTTGACAAGCAGCCTTTAGTGGTTTCATAACGGCCTCCAAAGAGCCAGCCTACGGTAGCTTAAGACCTTGCTCCAACTCTGAAGTAACAAATCTAGAATTTCAGGCCTGTATACATACATACATACATACATACATACATATATATATATATATATATATATATATATATATATATATATATATATATATATATATATATATACATATTTTTTTTTTTTTTTTTTTTAAAATATACATATATATATACATATATATATATATATATATACTTGCGCCAGGATCAAAAGAATGGCCTCATTCGCTCACATCCACTCTCTAGCTGTCATGCATAATACACCGAAAAGAGAGCCCCCTGTCCACAACCAGGCCTTCCCTCCACCGCCCCATATGCCCTGGTTCAGTCTACCGATGGAGAATGTCGCCCCCTATATAACACATCGATCCAATTCGCTCTATCCCTTACACGCCTCATATATTTCCGTATGTTCTCGCCCTAAACAATGAAAGCCTCTTCTACTCCATCTTTCCCACCTCCTTCTTCCTCTCTCCCTTTTCCTTCTTCCCTCCGTTTGCGACATGCATAACCTCTTTGTTATCCTCCCATTTGAGCAAACCATTTCAACACTTCCTTCAGTTCTCTCAAGCATACCCCTCTTACTACCCTCTCTCTCTCTCTCTCTCTCTCTCTCTCTCTCTCTCTCTCTCTCTCTCTCTCTCTCTCTCTCTCCACTATCATTTCCCAATCGATCAATCCTCCTCACACCACTTATCCTTCAGCATTTCATTCCCAACGCATTCACTCTCTTCCGTAATGTGCCATCTAGGGAATTGGCCTCACATCCGTACAACACAATCAGGAGTTTTATACCATTGAACAAACTCATCCACACCCTCACTGACAGAGAATAACCTCTCTACGAAAGTGTCTTAGATTTTCGTTCATTACACCTAACCTATAGTTCACTTGAGCTCACACTGTTCCATTCAGAGGCATTTCCACACCCAGGTATCTAAAACACTTCACTTCCTCCAAGTTTCCTCTTTTCAAACTCACATTCTAACTAAGCCGTCCCTCCTTAGCTAACCCTAATCACCTTTCTTTCATTCATATTCACTCCCGACTTTCTCCAGCCCATTTAGAAATAGATTAAACACCCTTGGTGAAATCACACGCCCCTAATGTAACCTACCTGGAACCACTCATCCTCTTCTCTTCCTACTCGCGCATAAGCCTTATCTCATATATATATATATATATATATATATATATATATATATATATATATATATATATATATATATATATGCTATGCAATAACCAGAGATACTTTACAGAAGATATCTTAGAAGTAGAAGGGATAAGGACAAGCATCACCTCGAACACTACTACATTATGATCGTCACATGCCTATCAGCTCCACGCCATACTTCGCCACACCACTACACAACGCCAAACACTGCAACCGCATCACACCTCATTGGGCACCACCACCACACAAACTCTTCCCACAACATCACGCGAAACGCCATCATGCAACCCTAAATCCACCACTACCACACCTCATCCACTCTACCACATTACTCAAAACCAATACTACTGTATCACAGCCTTAAGTCCACCACTATATCATGTTCCTCCACACTGATCACTACCACACTAACCAATGCCTATATCTATCAACCCCTTGGCCACAATGGTGCAGCGCTCGAGCACGAAGGCACGACCCTTGGGTATGATGGCCTGGCCTTTCGACCAGTTCCCTAAAGGGCTAAAGGGCCAAATCAAAGGGCCAGGCCATCACATGTAAAGGGTTGTATCGTCGTGCTCACGGGTCGTATCACTGTGCTCAACCAGGCAGACTATGGGGTACACATGTCACGGTTTGGCATCCAAGGCACTGATCGATTAATCCTGTAAAGTGATCAGCGCGACTATGTATGACCTGAGGCTGATCAACGACACAGCACAGAGATCGCTGGGGACCATCACCTCACTGATCACCAGACTGGCACTGCTACACAGTGACTGGACGGAACTCACTTTCAGTTATGGTAAACCCGTTGAACCTGACTGGCGAGGAGTATGTGTGATGAATGACCGGAGGGAAGGGAATACTCAATAGTTTACTCTCGGGGGGGTTGGAGTGTTATCGCCTCCCTAGATAACATAAGGAGGAGGAGGAGGTGGTAGGTGTGAGTGAGTGGGAAGGTGAGTGAGTGTGGTGGGTGGGAGTCATGGAGAGGAACGAGGCAGTGGAGAGTATGTAAGCACAGCAGCAGCAGGTGTGTGGGCCACGAGTCAGCTGGTACTGCCGTCTATCCTCCTACCCTATCAGATTGAGGGGGGATGGGCGACCACATACAAACATACTCCACCATCACCACCACAGTCTACCCACTACACTCGTGCCTCACGCCTAGGACACCCATTCCACTACCACCACCTACACAGTCCGGCACCACAGTAACACCAGCTTGCCTCCGAGCCATGTAAGAAGGGAGGGAGTAGGTTGGGGTGGGGGGGGGGTTATCGAGAAGGGGGGACCGTCACTAATATGTACTTGCCCTTCTGCCTCAACTCATAATACTCTGAGTTACTCTAAATTCCACTACGACATTGGTAATAACCTGAACGTGAGGCTCAAAACAAAAACTCATGATGTCTGTGAAACACCACATGAGCAACACGAAGTACCTGATTGTGCAACACAAAATTCTGTCTGTAATACATTACATGAGCAACACAACAATGTCAATGAAACACAAATCTGTTTGTGGACACTCGATGTACATCAGTCTGTCTATGCAGCATCAACACGTGCAACACAATCTATCTGTGAAACACCGCGTGTGCAACACATCTTGCAGATGCCCGTGATGTGCCAGGGAGGGAGGCCGCGAGAGAACACATCCCGATGGAAAACAGTTGTGCGCGGTGTAGCGGCAGCAGAAGCGAGCCTTGTGTGTTCCTACGTGCGAGTGTTGCCTGTGGTGGCAGGCAACACAACACTGCCGCCACACAACACCTAACACCCAACACACTCCTTAAAGACACTCCCAGCCCGTTTTCTGGCTTTGTTTGTACTTATATTTCATGTCTCTTCCTAGATGCACAACTATTTCTTTATCAGCACTTACATTTCACCTTAAAATACCAAAAGTAATTTGAATATCTTCTCTTCTCAGTCTCTTTTCCTAATGCTTTATCAGTGCCCTCCAAGTTCGAATTCAAATCCAAAGTTTTTCTAACGCCACGTTCCACACTTTCTGTAACACGACGTAACTGTAATCCATTAAGTAATCCAGTGCAGCCCACGTGCAAGGGAGAGACCGAGGGAGCAGTGTGAGAGCGGCCCTCAGCGCGGAGCCTCGCGAGGGAGGTGTAAACTCTGCACGGTGAAATTAATGAATAAACATTCACTACAACCACAGGTCCTCCAGCCAGGGGAGCTGCCAGGTGTCGCCACGGCCCGCTGGCCCCCTCAACCTCCGCACTCCATTCAAGCTCCGGGCGCCGTCTCTCTGCCTCTTTTCACGCTCGTGTCATGTTCCTCGCCCCCTTCTCCTCATATACTCATCCTGAAGATGGTATAACGCTAACTGGAAGTAGTTTATGAGAGGAATAACAAACACAAAACCCGTCACAATGGGGTTTCCAGTCCCCGTGCGCACCAGGACATGACAATGTTTTTCCAGCGGCCAGCCAATCACGGCACAGGGCGCCGCACCGCGGCCTATGAGTGGCTGGAACCTCCTACACGAACGGCCATCGACCACACTGCGTGGGAATTTTAAACACTGATGGAATTAATTTTGAATTGTATTCGAGGAGCTGTGACTCTTAAAAACTACATTCAAGCTTGCAGTACACAGACTCCCTGGCAAGCTTATCGATTTATAAGCTGGAAGACCGTCTTCCGACATCACAGACACACGCACACGCACACACGCGCCACCCTGAGACCCGCCAAGCGAAGCAAAGAGGCGAGGTGGAAGGAGAATCAGCTACAGTTATTTGGGTAACTTTTTCTTAATTCATCACAATGATCTGCTGCTGTTATAATGTCCCCACCAAACCAGATGATGAGGGATGTACAGAACACGAAAGCCTGATCTATAACGACGCTGTTGAAGACAGGACAGAGAGAGAAAGAGAAAAGAAAGGGAGCGAGAAAGTACCTCACGAGATCTAGCCAAAAGGCAGGGCTCTCGAGCGCGTACCGCTCACCGCAGGAAAATCTTCTACGGTTGCGAGGAAAGAGTCGCGTGAATTGCGTATTGTCAAATGTTACATGCAAGATGGGCTGAAAGCCAACAGCCTACGTGTGGGTGAGACAGAAAGAAAAGACTAGCAGCTAGCTGGGCCAAAGGAGTGACGCCTGAGAGCCAGTGAAGTGCTGCTGGCCAACCGCGCAGCCGTCACTAATCTCTCCCCCTCCCCTCCTCCTCCAATAACCAGGCAGGAAGTACCGGTAATACACCTCCTTGGTAGGTGGCGGCTGCCTACCACCAACTATCTAGAGAGAGAGAGAGAGAGAGAGAGAGAGAGAGAGAGAGAGAGAGAGAGAGAGAGAGAGAGAGAGAGAGAGAGAGGAGCACACAGACGCCTAAGTCGTACGAGAATGAAGTGTAGACATCAACTTACGGCATGATAGGCTGGAGAGCGAAGGGGAGATGGGGGGTTGGGAGCAGCAGCAAGAGCCGTACTGAAGGAGATGTGAATTGGGTGACTCGCGTGGCTCTGGTCCAGGGTACAGACACAAGGGCGCGAAAGGCAGCACGAGACAGGGAGAGGGAGGAGAAGTCAGCTGGAAGAATGGGAGGCAGGAATGCCAAGAAGGAAGGAGAAAGGGGCAGTGGTGCAAAAGGGAGCAGAGGGGAAATTGGAGAGGGATGGATGGGGGGGGGGAGGGAAAGATGGAGACAAAGATGTGCAGCGAGATGAAGTGGTGAGATGGTCGCGGGCGAGTAACGGAGGGCGCGTAAAAGAGAGACAGACGTATGGAAAGGGAAGGTAAGGGAGCGAGGACCAGGGAAGGAGGGGAGTGTATGATGGTACAGGAAGGAGAAAGGATTAGGAGAGGTGCAGTCATAAGAGACATGGAAGAGGACACCAATATCCTAATGGAGATAAAACAATGAGAGAGAGAGAGAGAGAGAGAGAGAGAGAGAGAGAGAGAGAGAGAGAGAGAGAGAGAGAGAGAGAGAGAGAGAGAGAGAGAGAGAGAGACCTTAATCCCCTCCTAATCTGTAGTCAACTAGGGTAACCATCTCCAACTTAATGACCTCCCAATCTATACTCACCCAGGGTAAACACCTCCAACCTACTGACTTCCTAATCTGTACTCAAGTAGGGTAACCACCTCAAACATAATCACCTCATAATCTATACTCAACCAGGGTAACCACCTCTACCTTGATCACCTCACAAGCTATAACCACCCAGGGTAACCACCTCCAACCTGATCACCTCACAAGCTATAACCACCCAGGGTAACCACCTCCAACCTGATCACCTCACAATCTATAACCACCCAGGGTAACCACCTCCAACCTGATCACTTTACAATCTATAATCACCCAGGGTAACCACCTCCAACCTGATCACTTTACAATCTATAAACACCCAGGGTAACCACCTCCAACCTGATCACTTTACAATCTATAATCACCCAGGGTACCCAGCTCCAACTTAATCACCTCACAATCTATAATCATCCAACTTATAATAACTGCCAAACTCCTAGAAATTAATGAGTGTTGGTTATAAAAGAAACTTCAACTTCGTGTGGCGAGAAATATGCCCTCCTCTTCACACAAAACTGTCTTATGGCATTTGTTTTATACACCCAGTCCAACAGGGTGAAGTAAACCAGTTTCATTTTGATAAACTAAAGCAGTTTCACCTGAACAATGACACGATTCCGCTACAATAACTGGCGGCACAATTCATTCGAACGAAACCAAGCAATTCCTGGACACCTCCCAGTAAATGAACCCACTTGATGGAAAATGAAAGAGAATCCAGAACTTAAAACATTTATACATGGAAGATGCCAAAAGCTCCCATAACGAATGGGAAACAATGAATTTTATGTTTTTCAGAGGACGCCACGGCGATAAGATATTGCTCCTATCTGGGTCGTGGGCTCTCTTAATCTTCTTCTTCTTTACCTAAAATCGGAAATTAGGGAAAACGGAACCCACCCCCTCGCCACCTCCAGCACCATGGCCATCGACTGGACGACCTCCCGTGCCTTCCGCTCATCCCCTTGAACAAGGCAGTACGATTGTCGAGGGTACGACCCTCCAGCACGACCTACGCTTTGACCTGACCTTTGAGTGGTCAGGCCAAAGGACCAAGTCATCATACTCAAGGGTCGTACCATTGTGATCAGAAGGGTCAAGTTGCGTTCATGCGTTCTAACATCTCAAGATTACCATGTTTCATTTCAAAATGTGCTATTCATTCCACTCTAAAAATAAAAAAAAAAAGACAGCGTATCCATCACAAACTTGGGGTTCATCTTCCACTGCAGTAGCTATCGAAAGGAATACACGGCATCCACTAATTACACACAGCAGCGTCTATCGACATTCGCTAAAGTTCAGTTCTCAAAATCACAATGTCATTTAAGTGGCTCAAAATCATATCCTCATTTGTAAGATAAGAAAGGGGGGGAAAAAACAGAGGACTTGTGTTCAGGCTGATTTACATACGAGAAAATTGTCTTTTAATGCCAATTAAAGTAGGGATTAATCATGTATGCTAATGAGCTCTCCAAATCCTAAGACGACGTTGGCTTGGACCCTCGCCGTGAGTAGATGGTGGATGAACGTGAAGGCTAAGAAGGGCAGCTGCCCTTGGTGTCCTACCACTTGCCCGCCTGCTATCATAAACATCATACACATTTATAAAAATCATATACAGCAATCCTCTACTATAAATACTATATATACATTTCTCCCTACCATCACATGGGCTTTCAAGATCATCAAATATCTAGATCTTTTCTCGCCCACTCTCTGTTGTCACTGTAACATTCGCTGTATCTTTATGGTCTCCAGTGTATTCTTGCAATATGGTGCCTATGAATACAATCAACAGTTGGAGGTAAATACGTAACAATACATTTCTATACAGACCATAACATCGTGCGAAATCTACCCGGCCAATACTTATTATGGCATACGGCCAACCACCACATTGTTAAAATCATTTCACCGCTCCCCGTAATACAGTACTTCTTTTTACAATGTTTTTGAGCTAAAGAAATATATATATATATATATATATATATATATATATATATATATATATATATATATATATATATATATATATATATATATATGGAAAGGATCACAATTTTGCGCGTGATCAAGATATTCCTATGATTATTACACGAAAGTGCACTTGGGAACTTCTCGTGTTTCATTTTCCCCGTGGACTTATAGGAATATATATGTATATGTATATATATATATATATATATATATATATATATATATATATATATATATATATATATATATATATATATATATTTTGCGCAATCCATCACTGATTCCCTAAATACATCCCATTCCTCCCCCACTCCCCTTACTTCCATTGTTCTCACCTTTTTCCATTCTGTACACAGTCTCTCCTGATACTTCCTCACACAGGTCTCCTTCCCAAGCTCACTTACTCTCACCACCTTCTTCACCCCAACATTCACTCTTCTTTTCTGAAAACCCATACTAATCTTCACCTTAGCCTCCACAAGATAATGATCAGACATCCCTCCAGTTGCACCTCTCAGCACATTGACATCCAAAAGTCTCTCTTTCGCACGCCTGTCAATTAACACGTAATCCAATAACGCTCTCTGGCCATCTCTCCTACTTACATAAGTATACTTATGTATATCTCGCTTTTTAAACCAGGTATTCCCAATCATCAGTCCTTTTTCAGCACATAAATCTACAAGCTCCTCACCATTTCCATTTACAACACTGAACACCCCATGCACACCAAAAGATGCTTGTGGCATGAGAAGAGTGGGAGGTGGGCTGTTTAGAAAGGGTAGTGAGTGGTGGGATGAAGAAGTAAGAGTATTAGTGAAAGAGAAGAGAGAGGCATTTGGACGATTTTTGCAGGGAAAAAATGCAACTGAGTGGGAGAAGTATAAAAGAAAGAGACAGGAGGTCAAGAGAAAGGTGCAAGAGGTGAAAAAAAGGGCAAATGAGAGTTGGGGTGAGAGACTATCAGTAAATTTTAGGGAGAATAAAAAGATGTTCTCGAAGGAGAAGGATTAGGGTGCGCATAAGAGACAGGGAGCAAATGGAGAAAACAATCAGGAAGAGGAAAGATGGGGAGGTGATAGAAGAGTAGTGGTGAGGAGAAAGGAGAGATGGAGAGGAAAAGTTATTTCTGAAGTCTGTAGTCAACTGGTCTCCCTATGACCTAATCTATATAAGGGTATTTGGGTTCGAATCTGTCTCAAGTGAGGGTAAAAATATCACTTGTATAACTATAGTAAAGGGTAACATATTATCTTTCAAGCTAAACACGGAACAAGGCATTACAGTCTATGAATGGTAATTCAGTGGATTTAAATAAAACAGGGTACGTATGTTGACTTTAAATTATATTAAGGTACGCTAATGATCACTTTAATCTATAATCACGGGAACAGCTGCATACTGCATTTACAAATACCAAAGGATAAACAACTGATACTTACAAATTACAGAGTATAAGTCTTTGAGTAAATCCTGGTCACTTTATATGACACCGGGTAATATGATATTTACAGTATAATCAAGGGTACCCAGCTCAATTAACACTACAATGTGTTATCAGAACTTAAGAGATCGTTGAATTAATGGTGTTGCTTTAAGAATTATTGTGTGGAGAAATACCTTTACACAAAACTGTCTATGGATTTGTTTTACACTAGTAAGTCAGTTTATTGATCTAAAGCGTTCACTGACATGAAGTTCGTAAATGAACTCTGGCGGCAAAGTTATTAACGAATACAGATTTGGACACAGTATGATTGATGAAATGAAAGAATCGAGGATTAAACATGTGTACATGGAAGAGAAAAGTATAACGATGGTACATGAATTTATGTTTGCGGGACGCCGGCGTGTATGTCTCCTATGGGTGTGTTTTAATCTTTTTGATGGTTTTAGGAGTAAATGCAGGAATTGGAAAACGGGAATCATCGCACTCTGGGCATGGATGACTGGGAGACTCCGTGCCTTGTCTCCCTTGAACAAGGCAGTACGATTGTCGAGGGTAGAACCTCAGCAGACTACGCTGTGACTGACTTTGGTAGTGGTCGGCAAAGACAAGTCATATACTCAAGGTCTACATTGTGATCAAAGGGTCAAGTTCTTATGCGTTCTAACATCTCAAGATTTACCAGGGTTCAATTCAATGTGTATATTATTAAAATGAAAAAAGAAAAGGGACAGCGTATTCAGAAATCTGGGGTTCATCTTCCACGCAGGAGCCATCGAAGGAAGTGGATCATAGTTGACAAGGAGCGTCTAAAATTTAGTTCAGTTTCAAAAAATGTCATTTAAGTGGCAAACATTATCTCTGGAAAGCAAAAAAAATGGTTACTGTTTACATAGAGAAATTGTCCCTTAACCAATGTAGTAGGTTAATCAGAGGCATGGCTTAAATGTAAGAGTTGCTGTGCCTCGCACGGATAGATGGTGGAAATAAAGAATGATAGGCAGCTGTTGGTGTCCACGTTGGTTTATCATAATATAACTTATAAAAGTATATAAGAATCTTAATAAATAAAAACATTGTCTGAGCATGCAAATGGGTTTAGTATTGAAATTTTGGTTTTGCCCACTCTGGATGTAACATTGCTGACATAGGATTACCAGGAGGCAATATGTGTGGATGAGATACAATAAAAGAGGGAGAAACCAAAATTTTATGGAAACATCGTGTGAAATAGGATATATTAGGATCGGACAACACCACATGGGTTAAAGAGTCACGCTCCGAATAAGTAATTGTTACAATGTTTGGATAACAGGATTACGTATAGATAGATAGATAGATAGATAGATGGATAGATAGATAGATAGATAGATAGATAGATATAAACGTTTTACATTGGATAACCTCGTCAAAGACCCTAAGTTCTTCAGTTACCTGGCTTTCCCACTGTACTCCAAGAGACGAACATACCACAGACCGTCAGTTCGTCTGTTATCTGCCATACCCCAGGAAGCTTCCACGAGATACGCCCTCCTACGATAAGTCTAACCTGAGTCCTACTATACATCAGCATATCTTACCTACGTGCTCCTATGTGATGATCACTGCCGGCACTCAGGCTCCAAATATTTGTCATGCGCTTTCCTACACGATCGGTCAACAAGTAGCACAAGCCGGCCCGTCCGCCTGCTTGCATTGCCTGCCCTCTGTACTCCGGCTTCCGCGTCAATCGGCTGCATGCACCATCGTCTTCCGGTGCCAGGAGATACAACTCGCTCTGATTCCAGTAGGTAGCTCGAGGAACACGAGGCAGCCGAGCCGAAGTAGCCATCCCCGAGCGGCAAGTATTGAAGAGACGTGTCCCGGAGAACCATCGGATGGACACGTGGACACGTGCGGTAAACAAAGGCACACACACACACACAAACACACACACACGCAGACATTTTCAGTGCACTGATGCGTCTTCCGATATATTACCTTTCAGATTAACAATGCATTTTCTAGCTTGGCAATGCATCTCGGTGTACACGCAGCAAATCCCGGTCGGGCGACTAAGAAAAAAAAAAAGAACGACCCTTCTACTCAAGGAATTGAGCTAGACGCCCGTCGCAGTCCCTGACGAGGCGCCCCCCTGGTGTACGCGCCGCCCATCTCTGCCCCAAGACGCCCGTCTCAGCCCCACTGACGAGGCGCCGCCTGGTGGTGGTGGTGCAGTCTTCCCCCGTGGTAAGCTCGTTGGTAAAATTATGAATATTTTGTTCCACTGGGATGCAATTAAGAGGAGTTTTACGACAACAAGTCCTCCCAAGTTAAGGTTAATTCAGCTCTGGATGTCAGTGATTACACAGACTTCTTTTTTCCCCCCCTGTGTGTGTCTGTGTTCCGGACTTAAAGAGTTTTTAATCACACAAATAACAAGCTCCGTCGTAACTTACCCGAGAAACTGTATATCTGAGCCAGATCTAATCTTCATAAAAGCATTTCTAGGAAAGCATTTTCCTATCATAAGTAGTTGACCACAGGATATCGCCTAAAAATTAGACAAGAACAGAACTGCCTTCTGTTTAAAACGCAAAGTTAGCCACGGGCATCACTCAAAGATGATGGAAGACCATAACTGCCTTCTGTTTAAAGCGTAGTCTAACAACAAATTACTAACAGCCATTATGATAAGTTTGGAGAAGGACGAAAGGAGATGGAGGAATGGAAAGTTACTGTCGCCTCTGCTTTTGTTTTCGCCCAAGGTTTCCAGTCAAGGGTAGAAATCCTTCCTTGACGAGACTGGGCTTTGAGCTGACAAAGGACAATCACTGTTTCATCATATCTATCAATACGTTCATCCACAACTCGATTGTGTGTGTGTGTGTGTGTGTGTGTGTGTGTGTGTGTGTGTGTATTCCACAGGACAGCCTAAGGCCTTAACCCAAGATAGGTAGGCAAACAAGGATGAGACAGTCTTAATTACCCGAGTTTATAACACTGCAGATGATAACAGGAAGTCTGTCTCTGAAATAACTTAAAAACTCTTATTTCTACAGAACTCTTGTGTTTTGAGGCGGCCACAGCCACGGACTTTAACCGGAAAAAATACCAGTGAACGCTTAAGCTGCCTCAAGTAAAAAAAAAACAAATCCCCCCTCCTAAAGACGCGCATATTTCACTCAACAATTAACCGTAATTGGAAGTAATTAGACTGTAGAGGGGACCTGCTGCTGTACGTCGTGCAAAATAGTATCAAGTCAATTTATGAGAGAACTTAAAAGAGAGGGAAAATTCCGTACCATTATCATTAATATAACTATCATTATCACTACTATTATCATTATGATCATTATCATCATATACAATAGTATCATTATTCCTAATACCGTTATTATTATCATCATTATCATTGCAATAATAATAATATAAATAATAATAATAATAATAATAATAATAATAATAATGATAATAATAATAATAATAATAATAATAATGGAGAAAAACTGGAGGAAGTGAAGTGTTTTAGATATCTGGGAGTGGATCTGGCAGCGGATGGAACCATGGAAGCGGAAGTGGATCATAGGGTGGGGGAGGGGGCGAAAATCCTGGGGGCCTTGAAGAATGTGTGGAAGTCGAGAACATTATCTCGGAAAGCAAAAATGGGTATGTTTGAAGGAATAGTGGTTCCAACAATGTTGTATGGTTGCGAGGCGTGGGCTATGGATAGAGTTGTGCGCAGGAGGATGGATGTGCTGGAAATGAGATGTTTGAGGACAATGTGTGGTGTGAGGTGGTTTGATCGAGTGAGTAACGTAAGGGTAAGAGAGATGTGTGGTAATAAAAAGAGCGTGGTTGAGAGAGCAGAAGAGGGTGTTTTGAAGTGGTTTGGGCACATGGAGAGGATGAGTGAGGAGAGATTGACCAAGAAGATATATGTGTCGGAGGTGGAGGGAACAAGGAGAAGAGGGAGACCAAATTGGAGGTGGAAGGATGGAGTGAAAAGGATTTTGTGTGATCGGGGCCTGAACATGCAGGAGGGTGAAAGGAGGGCAAGGAATAGAGTGAATTGGAGCGATGTGGTATACCGGGGTTGACGTGCTGTCAGTGGATTGAATCGGGGCATGTGAAGCGTCTGGGGTAAACCATGGAAAGCTGTGTAGGTATGTATATTTGCGTGTGTGGACGTATGTATATACATGTGTATGGGGGGGGGGGGCATTTCTTTCGTCTGTTTCCTTGCGCTACCTCACAAACGCGGGAGACAGCGACAAAGTATAATAAAAAAAAAAAAAAAAAAAATAATAATAATAATATAAATGATAATAATAATAATAATAATAATAATAATAATAATAATAATAATAATAATAATAATAATAATAATAATAATAATAATGATAATAATAATTATAATAATAACAATAATAATAATAATAATAATAATAAAACAAAAATCATCCCTAAATCATCCCATATTTGATAACTGTGAAATTGAAACAAGAAAATCAACACGACCACTCGATATATCTTGTAACACAAACCTACAAGACAGTTCACGAACCTTAGCATTCTCTCTGATGCACTCTTGCAGGCGCTGGGGGGGGGGGGGGGGGGGGGGGGGGGGGACATAAGCGCATCCGCTGAAATACCACTTCAAAAACCTTAGTCGCAACACACACACACACGTACTGCAACTTCAAAAGGAGAGGGATTCCCGTTAGTATTGTGCTGAGCCCGTGACAGCGAAGGAGCATCGGCGTATATATGCAACGAGGGATGAACGGGTGTATGAAGAGGCAAGAATGAGGAAGTCAAATAATGAAGCTAGCGAGCGGTGGCCCGCGTCGGCCACGGAAGGCATGATCGGTCCTTTAAGGGGTCCCTGTGGACGGGGAGGAGAGAGAGAGAGAGAGAGAGAGAGAGAGAGAGAGAGAGAGAGAGAGAGAGAGAGAGAGAGAGAGAGAGAGAGAGAGAGAATCCTAAAGACGGTTCAGAAAGAGATAACGCATTTACGGGGTTCCTGCAGCTGGTTCTGGAGATGACGCATTTATGGAGTTCCTGCAGCTGGTTCTGGAGATGACGCATTTATGGAGTTCCTGCAGCTGGTTCTGGAGATGACGCATTTATGGAGTTCCTGCAGCTGGTTCAGATTGACGCATTTAGGGGATTCCTGCTGTTAGTTCAGACGACGTATGGTATGGGGGTTCCTGCAGCTGGTTCTGGAAGACGACGGAAGTACAGAGTTCCTACAGCTGGTTCGGCAAAAAGGCAGAAAATCTACGGCGAATACAAATGCAATATAATCCTGATGATTATGATTAAGTTGCTGCAATCAACACAGAAATTTATATATATATATATATATATATATATATATATATATATATATATATATATATATATATATATATATATATATATATATATAATTAAAGAAAACAATGTAAAAAAAATCCTATTCCATTATTATGACTGACGTACCGGAAACCGTTATCGTTTCAATCGTCCTAATTAATTAGTCTCATTAATCAATAATTAATACTGATGAACAATAATGAATAACTAAATAATACAGCGCGTGCAAAATCATCACCAGCAAGTGGTTCCGTGTCTACACACGACAATGCACTCTCGAGGTGGTCTGTGGAAAACAGGAGTGGCTGGTGCGACGGTGTGCGGACCACTGCTGTGGTGGGGCTCGGGGGATCACGTAGGTGGAGAGGAGAAGGGAAGAAGCTGCTGGAGACGGTGGTGTTGTTGGAGGGGATAATATTGCTGGGAAAAGAGATGGTGATGGTGGTAGGAGACCGCGTACTGCTGAAGGGGAGATGATAGGTGTGGAAGGTGGAGTTGGCGTTGGCGGTGGTGGTAAATATAATTTCTGTACCAAAGGGGGATAATAACAGGAGTCAAGGAGGCCAAAGACGGTAATGGTGGAGGAAATGTGATGATGATGGCCAAGGTGCGATGGTGACGATGCTGGTGGCATTGGCAGAGAAGACGACGATGAAGATGATAATGGTAGTGGCCACCTTGGTAAGTGATGGCGTTAACAGTGGTGGCAGGTAATAGTGGTAATAGTGATGATGGACGGGGGATAAGTATGGTGCTCGAAGGCGAGGAAGCCAGAGGTTGTAAATAAGGAAAATGATGAAGGTAGACGGGGGAAAAGAAGGAATGGAATGGAATGGAAGAGGGGGGGAAGATGATGATGATGATGATGATGATGATGATGGTAGAGAAGACATGCTTGATGGTCACGTGACAGTGTGGGGAATGAGATGGTGAAGTTGATGGGAAGAGGATCAGTAAAGTGTTGAAGATGATAGAGCACTGATGGTGGGAGGAGGGAGGACCTCCCCGTACTAACAACCAGAGGTGATCCAGGTTCTGAACACTGGCTATCTGAGACACATGATGTGTGTGTTCCCAGCCAATGACCAGGAAAAAGCCTGATTTATTGGGTGTCCTGTCCCGCAGGTTCTGCTGGTATGTATGTATACAGCTCTCTCTCTCTCTCTCTCTCTCTCTCTCTCTCTCTCTCTCTCTCTCTCTCTCTCTCTCTCTCTCTCTCTCTCCGCTGGTGCTTCCCCTTTTCCCCGGGGACCCATTTTTTCTGAGCAAGCGGGTCCTCCCTATTTCACATTAGGCCTCCCGTTACCCTCAGCGTCACCCACGGATACACCTACACACGATACGCACTCACACACTACACCCCAGATTAAACCCGAACGACTGGGAGGGTCTCGTGTGTGTGTGTGTGTGGGTGTGGGTGTGTGTGTGTGTGTGTGTGTGTGTGTGTGTGTGTGTGTGTGTGTGCGCGCGCGTGTGAGACGGGGAATCGAAGTCTCGTTTTATGAAAGGAGCGCCACTTACGACGTGGACACCTGGAGGATGAGTCAATGTGGCGCGGCAGGCCGCTCCCCCTCCGACCATTCTCACACCGTTATTTGCACCCACCGACGATATCAGCAGGCGCACGACGCCAGAGTTCCAGCCGCCCACCAGACTCTAGCACCACTGCCAGCAGGCACCAGCACCAGCAAACATGGCCAGCAGAAACAAGCACCAAGGCAGGGAGACACCATCGCCACTCCGGATCGTTACAATCGCGAATGGACGACGCAGGGCCCTCCCTCCAATCACACGAGCGCAAATACCCTAGCCTGATGCCTTGGCCGCCCCTCAACCCAGTCTTCTCAACACGCTTGGTTTGTTCCTGCAACCAAGGTCCTACGTAAAGTGCCCCAAGCACCACGTCCTCCTGACAACCTTAACCAGGGTCTACCGTTAAAAGCCAGACACCGCAAGTCCTCCTCAATCTTACCCAAGGTCCTCCGTTAAGTGCTGGCCACCACACGACTTTCTGTCACCTTAAAGTAGAACCAGTGCCCCATACCACTTGATGCAGAACCAGTTCCCTTCACACTCCAAGGCAAGACCAGTCCTGTTTGGGATTTAGGACCCACCCAGCTCCTCTCAGATAGTCCCTATGCACCTGAACCATCATCAATAGCAACACGAACATTTCTGTTTACCCTACAGGACACACCACTCTCAAATCTAACATTCCCGTTCTTCCTAACACCACTAAAGGCGTCCCACCCACTTCAGAACTAGAACGATTCCCACTCACTACAAAAGAGTGGTCAAGCCAGCTCGACATACAGGAACCACTGAGCCCACTCAACTTACTGCACGAGGCCCACTCACCACACAGCAACAGCACCAGTTCCACTGACCATACATCTGAACCATGTCCCCTCTAGAAATGATTCACGCTAAGCCTTGTAATGGATCCAGTCCCTCTGATTATACCCAATAATCTTGTCATGCGATATATACATTAGATTCCAATGATGTGGTTCATATATATATATATATATATATATATATATATATATATATATATATATATATATATATATATATATATATATATATATATATTTCATACTATTCGCCATTTCCTTTCTTTCAGAAAATTAAAAACGAGAGGGGAGGATTTCCAGTCCCCCGCTCCCTCCCCTTTTAGTCGCCTTCTACGATACGCAGGGAATACATGGGAAGTATTCTTTCTCCCCTATCCCCAGGGATAATACACACACACACACACACACACACACACACACACACACACACACACACATATATATATATATATATATATATATATATATATATATATATATATATATATATATATACATATATATATATGTCACTTGTGTGAAGAACCGAAGTGAATACAGAGTGACTGGAATGCATACATGCACATGCATGTTCACAGTTGGCGTAATTGGACGCATATATAACCAATCGCAGGATGGAAACGGGTTTTCTTTTGCGCTACCGCTCACAGGATGAGCATGGGGCGCACAATAAATCGGCCTGGGACACTTGCACAAATCTAAAAATCTGAGGACTGTACGTGCCTAACGTCACCACCACCACTTCAACGACTCACGGGCCGGATTTAACCAAACCAGACATACGGTACTGCCTTACAAGAACACAGGCTTCCACGACTGTAGCAACAACTGAGGTTCAGAGGGTTTCTGATCGCTGGGTATTTCTTCATAATTCACCATGGTACGTGAGGTGTCATTCCATCACTCAATACTTTACTGACGGCGGTAGTACCTCTGAGCAAGAGGTGCGAGCCTTGTGTGTGTGTGTGTTATGATGGCTTGGCCTTTAACCGGACCCCTTAAGGGTCAAGTCAGGTCAGAGGTCAAGGATTCTAACGTAGCTCTGGACAGGTTTGGTCACCATCGATAGAAACTGATACATTTATCATGGTTCTCCCATGGAAGGAGACAAGACAAGTTACGGTCTGGCTCTAAAAACGAAACCCTTGACCAACACAGGTTCGACCACAGGTGAGGCAAGTGAACTGTATACTGACATAACACAAAATACAGGCTCTTCAGAACAGAATTACGACTCCGGTGACAGGCGCATACACAGTCCTTAGTTCCTTCGACTACTGAAAACAATCTGTAGAAGCCAAAACCAGTCTGAAGATCATGAAAAAACCTGATAACTCTATTCTGTTCAATACAGTCGCTCTCTCCACCACCAGCGTCACATCCACTAAGGATGAATATCTAAAAAGAAAAAAAAAATAATAAAATCCATCCGATCACTATCCAGGAAATTAAGCATTTCGTCTCAACTGTGGCCATCTGAACAGCTTATCATTGCTAAAATCTGCAAATCTTTTATGCAAAGTGACTTTGGAATACCACCTTGTTCTTAAATACAGCCCCGTTATTCCCCTAGCATCCTGCAATGCCTCAGTCACAAAATGACGCTCTGTATCCAATACATATAAAAAGAAACAAGAATAAATTGAGATGTTACTTTATGTTTGCCTCAATATACACAGACTATCAGTTGGCTCGACATGACATGGCTTTACTCCGCAAACCTTTGCCAGTTTTATTTTTCCTTTGCCCACCTCTCTCTCTCTCTCTCTCTCTCTCTCTCTCTCTCTCTCTCTCTCTCTCTCTCTCTCTCTCTCTCTTCCTGTCTTTCCACCCCGCTCCTCCAACCCCTGAAGCTCCCACTGAAGATTGAATTCGAAGCCTCCCTCTTTCCCGGCGAAAATGTCTCCCGCTGGCCGTCCTTGCCACTACCATCAAACACAACGCCACGAATGGCTGGCTGGCTGGCTGGCTGGCTGGCCGGGCTACAGGGCCGAGTGCCACCAACTGTTCGCACGGCCGGCCAGCCAGGTCCTCACTTGTCACGCGATGCTACCACCACCAGCGCAGCTAATCAGTGTAGAGACCCAAAACCACGGCGAGCCACTGACTGCGAATTTCCAGCCGCTCACGTTTCCAGGCCGTCCAGAATTATAGGACGATCCTCTGCCTAGCCCAGGTTTTATGTCTTCAGCCTGTCGGAGCCTCCACATCCGGCAGGATCCCTCCTCTCACACGGCCTGCACCGTCTTCCCCGACAGGCAGCTCAGAAGATAACCACCCATCCTGCCTTTAACGAGGCACCTACGTCAACTGTACAACGCCCTGATGTACGAAGGTGTTTTCCAGCTCGGTGGATTCAGCCCGACCTTGCGACGCACTAACTGGTAACGCGTTATTAAGCCTCACACATGCAATATACTGTGACGTCCCCCCTCCCTCACTTCCGCAAAGTCAAGGCCACTGAAGTACAAGCGATTGACGTCCTACACCATGATGCCCTTTCCCATACATAAACATCCCGCAATGCCCAATCTTGGGACGTTGGTAACCTCGCCAGGTCTTACCCCGGTGATGTCACATCCCCGTGATGTTAAACTTCCCCTCCATGAGACAACCTTACACATCCTGGCGTTGCCTGAACCTGTGAAGTGCATATCCCCGGAGATAACCTGTGTATCCCCAGAGATAGCCGCCTCCACCACCTCACGTCATAGGAGTGTACTGAGCGCCTACCTGGACCACAAAGCTACGCCCATGCTTCACTCCCTCCCTTCTCTCACCCTCTCCCTTCCCGACATTCACCCCTGGCTAAGCTACCCACTACACCCTATGGGTGAAACATTAAGCAATTTTCTCCGGGGCGAGCCTATACATCACGCGCGCCTCCCTCCCACCATCAGGGTATGAGAATTAGCCCCCCCGTGTGTAGCGCCGGTGAATGACACTCCACCATTACTGACGGAGCGGCTCCAGCCGGACCTCCCGGCTTTGAGCTGGGCAAGTAGGGGCTCTCATTTCATTTTCTTTTTATACGCATTATCACTATTATCAACCGTAGGAACTAATAAGTGAAAACATACGTGCATGAAGAGAGAGAGAGAGAGAGAGAGAGAGAGAGAGAGAGAGAGAGAGAGAGAGAGAGAGAGAGAGAGAGAGAGAGAGAGAGAGAGTGGGAGGTTCTGTCTGTGCTTGTTACTGGGTGTGTCTTGGCATTAATCAATTACAGAAATACGCTGACGGTCAGGAATCGATTAAAACTGGAGACAAAGGCCCAGCCTCACTGGGACGCGGAGAGAGAGAGAGAGAGAGAGAGAGAGAGAGAGAAAGGTGTGTCTCCTTCACAAAACCTCCACGATAACAAGAGGACACCTGGGTCACATATGTACACACACACACACATATATCAGGCAGGGATTAATGCACATGATTTATCCGGTTTTGCAGATTTACGTAACTTGTCGTAAATGCCAAGAAGGAGCGTGTGACATTTTGAGTATGCGCGGAGGTTCCTCACACCTCCACACCCTTACACTGTCTTCCAAAATTCATCTATTAAATTCTCTCTCTCTCTCTCTCTCTCTCTCTCTCTCTCTCTCTCTCTCTCTCTCTCTCTCTCTGGGATATGGATATAACGAGAAGAAATGTTTTATTACTACCATTTACGACAGACAGACAGACAGACAGATACACACACACACACATACAAGCACACACACACACACACACACACACACACACGCACACACACACACACCAGTAGACCTCCTCCTCGCAAGGTAAAAACAGATAAAGAAACAATGGCACACACACACAGAAAAACATTACGTGATCAAATCAGACATTTTGTCGACGACAAAAGTGCCTTCCAGTACACGACAGCACACTTGTTAGAAAGGTTACACACGACATTCGCTCACATCCACCAGAGCGGGAAAGCACCGCCACAGTCTGGTCTCCTCACCTGAGACCTCACACCGAAGCTGACCCGAAGGAACGCAGTAAGAATGGCACTGAAAGACCCGAGGAGAATGAACTTCAAATGGAGGGAAGGAAGCCCTTGACCTGTTCACTTAAGGAAGGAAGGAAGGAAGGATACGGTGGAACATAGCAGGACGTCAATGCTCAAGAGCTCTCTCAACGATGTTGGCGCAGAGAACACTTTGCCGGTGTTAAAAGTGTTCAGAGCAAAAGGAGACACATGGACGTTAAGCAACACAAGTGTGCAGATGGGGTTAGATGGCATTCTTCCAGCAGCAGACCTGCGGAAACGGTTAATGCGAACAGATCTGGAAAATTCAGAATCCTATTTGATAAAAAAAAAAATGTGAGGTTAAGAGAAGGGGCCTTAACTGAAAACGATTCGAAAAACAGGTCTCGCTGATAAGGCAGAGCCCTGGTCGTGGAGTGTTTGCCTTTGCATCGGCCCTTCCTAAGCAGCCTTTAATAATACCGTAAGTTGAAACTGTGTCTATACTCTTATTGTCTCCCTTCTTATTTTCCAGAAATATGACAATACCAGCAAAGCTTTGTGTCCATCCAGCTATCAGATGTGAGTGAACAGGGTATAGGATACTATGAATAAAGAATCTATCGTATGTATTCGTCTATAAGTTTACCTCGTGTATAGGTCGACTATTGATTTTTGGCAAGAAATCATTAATTTATGATATGCCTCGCGTGCTGGTCGACCCAAGTTTTTGAGGGTAATGGAACAACAAATTGGGGTAATAAAGCACCATATTTTATGGCATATAAAACTCATTTTAGAAAATCCTTAAAAACACACACACCTACGTCCTATAAACTGAGGTTTTCTGAGCCTGAATCACGGAGATGTTTACCATTTATCATTACAGCACTTCACACTGAAACGTGGGTTGAGTCAGCATAAATATTGCATATTTCCATTCAAGTATTCATCAAAGTCAGTCAGCATAGAAAATCATTGTAGTGCACAGGTTTTTTTTTTTTACTGAAAATCATTCGAAATGCCATGACAGTAACATCTTTTGAACAACGAAAGAAAGCGAAAGTCGACTGTTTTCGTCATGAGTTGATCCCACTTTCCACTGTAATACGTGCGTCATTTCAGCAAAAATAGTACATTTCCGTGAATGTATTACATCAAGCACAGTATGAATATCATTGTAACATAACAGTACTGTAACAAAAATATTAAAAAACAATAAAGGTTGGTTAATTCTTTTTTTGTTTTCGTTATGTATTTCATCCTATTTTACATTGAAACACAGCACGTTTCAGCAAAACTACTATTCATTTCTGAGAAAATATTCATTCAGGCAGTTAAGGTAAAATATACTTGCGATGACAAGTTTTTCAAAAATTTACAGTTCTCTTTCTATCAATACATACAAGTAAAACAAATAGATGAGTTATAAAGTGCACACATAAATAATGACAAAAAAATAAAAGCAGCAATGTCGAAATTTCTTTTCTCCGTTTATGCAGAGGATTGATCCGTTCTTTTATGGAGTACTGTACTCACATACGGGGTGTGGTAACCAGCTCTGCATCCATTACTGGACAGAGTTCAGTCGAAAGCGGTCCGACTTATAACTCTCCCAGGCTAACTTCATAATTTTAACCCGCTTGCCCCACGCCGCAATGTTGGTTCATTTCCCCTCTTCTAAAGGTATTACGTTGGTTTTTGCTCCCGAGAGCTGGCTGCTTGTGTGTCCCCACCAGTAGCTAGACCACGCAATACTCGGCAAGCTGCTGCGTCACACGGTTACTGTGAGGTCATTGGCAACTCAAGGGTGGGCCGATTTGACAACTGTTTCTTTCCCAACACCTCGAAGCTTTGGAACTCTGTGCCGTCTCAAGTCTTTCCCAACAACTATGATCTGATACTTTTGAAATGACAGGTTTTCCCTTTCCTCCAAAATTCATAAATACTTTTCCTTGTCTCCTATTTTTCTCATTCATTAATCTCTCTTATTACAATTAAGGCCCGGCCTTGAGATGGGCTTTTGTCCGTGACTGGAACACCTAACATTAAAACAATCATAAACACACACACACACACATATACTGGAAAAGACTGACACACAAAAAAAACATATCTAACACACCTTCTCCCTTATCAATTTCTTACGTTAATCTTAAATGAACCCGACTAAATTTTGTATCCCTCTTCAAAATGCATCATTCTTTCCGGCCTGTTTGGTTTAGCGATAATAACAAGTTTTTCCCTTTGTGACAACATCATCCAAAATTACGTTGATGAATCAATGAACATAAATTTCGAGGCCAATGTGATTGTCATAAAAATTCTAAAAGCTTCACTGCATATCCGACTCTTGTGAAAATTATCATCTTAAATTTTCGTTATTCCTGCAAGAGCAATACCCTGTCTGTTCTGTCTGTCTGTCTGTCTCTCTCTCTCTCTCTCTCTCTCTCTCTCTCTCTCTCTATATATATATATATATATATATATATATATATATATATATATATATATATATATATATATATATATACACACACACACACACACACACACACACACACACACATATATATATATATATATATATATATATATATATATATATATATATATATATATATATATATATATATATATATATATGTGTGTGTGTGTGTGTGTGTGTGTGTGTGGTGTTATGGATATATCTTTGTGTTGATTGAGAGAGCAGCGAGGAGCAATTTACGGCTTTATTTACAGATAACCTTAATTGTGGGGCACCATAAGTGTAAAAATCCTTACCCCTGAAGTACAATAATTACACACACACACACACACACACACGTGGGGTTATGTCGCCTTGTGTGCGGACGACAGAACAAGGCTACTTCCTTCTTCGGGTGTGTATTAACTCCTCAGCAAGGCTGGATGCTCTTATTTCAACTGCGTTGGTAACTGGCAGCGTAGACCTAGAGAATCACAACTGGTTATTTTTTTTAGAATTTCTAAAAGCTTTTGCCCAAGTGGACGTACCGTGGTGTTACGAGCTGGTCTCGTAGTGCGTCCTTAAGCACGAGCGGTTCAACCCCTGTGGACCACAGCGTCGCGAACCCGTGGGTGCGACTCTACGGCCCTTGAACTCTCTGGTCTTACTCCCAGGCCCCTGACCTGACCACGACCACAGAGAACGAGAGGTCAGCGGCCAAGGCGTTACACTTCAAGATGACGGTACCGTCGTGCTCAAGGGGCTTCAGGAACAAAGCGCCACTGAACCTTCAGGCTCACGGAATCGGGAAAACTTTGAGAGAGACGAAGAAAAAAAAATCATTGTCATCCTTTCCAACGTAATTTATTATCTTGAAGATTTACTTTACTGCGATATTCCTTTTCTTTTTCTGGTCGTGATCATAGAACTTCATCACCTGCATTACTGTATAATGTATTTGATATTTGTAAGGCAGATGTATTCGTGCATCTTGTAACCGGTGTATTGAATAGATTTAAGAACTTCTTGAGGTATTAGAAAATAGTTTTAGTAATATTTTGATGTTTTAGTAAGTCATTTAGACATGTGTGGGGTAAAAGGTATCACAAGATGATTTCAGCATCATTATTTTGTGCTTTAGTAAGTCATTTTAGACACCTGTGGGATAAATATTTGAGGACGGCAGGGAAAGAAATTGTCTTATCAGTGGTGAGTATTTTTCATTTTCTGCGCGTGACTTGTATGACAGCTCAGGATACCACGAGAATGCACATGCACGCTTGAGCAAGGCGGCATGACCTTCGAGCATGATGGCCTGGGCCTTTAAAGAGCAAGCTCGTAAGGGTCACGTTAAAGGCTGGGCTCTCGTATCCGTGAGCCGTACTGTCCTGTTCCGAGGGGCCGGGCCTTAGTGGTAAAGGGCCGCGTGCCGTCGTGCTCATCAACGTGGTTGGCTTCAACACGATCTTGACAGATACTGAGACCAGCACCGGACGGGTGGTGCTGTGTCATCGTCTGACCACCAACGCTTTCCCCCATTCTCTCTCTCTCTCTCTCTCTCTCTCTCTCTCTCTCTCTCTCTCTCTCTCTCTCTCTCTCTCTCTCTCTCTTTCTCTCTACCGTTGGCTACACCGCAAGTGAGAAGTCGCCTTCGGCGAGGCTGTATCATCATGGTCAGAGGACGGAATGATGCCGTCGTAAGTAGTACATTCCCGTGGACAAACTTTTCCGACTTCATAGGAGTCCATTACTTCCACTGCTCCCGAGTTGCTGTATCTTCAAAGCTTCAAGAGCTGCCCATAAAAAGGACTCTTCTGGGGGGGGGGGGGGTGTTAAAAGAAGGAAGGACTTTCGTGATTATTACACGAAAGTGCACTTGGGAACTTTTCATGTTTCATTTTCCCCGTGGACTCATAGGAATATATATATATATATATATATTTTTTTTTTTCATACTATTCGCCATTTCCCGCGATAGCGAGGTAGCGTTAAGAACAGAGGACTGGGCCTTTTTTGGAATATCCTCACCTGGCCCCCTCTGTTCCTTCTTTTGGAAAAAAAAAAAAAAAAAAAAAAAAAAATATATATATATATATATATATATATATATATATATATATATATATATATATATATATATATAACACACACAAGGCCCTCAGAACAATCAATGATTGCCTCGCAACCGTTACAAACACTCGACACCTGCAACAATAATGACACAAAATTACATCCAATTCCTTCTTACTCCAGTATGCTCGGCGCCCAGTCCTTCGCAGCGGCCCCTGGACTCCGCCCCCCCAAGCCCCACCATAACGAACCCCCCAACCCATACGTAGTCATAGAAAAAAAAACTCAACTCTGCTCCCACACATCAGTAGCCTGTAGTCTTAAGATCCCAACATGTGTGGCATTTAAGTAAGCACATAAACCAGATAATGACCCGACAGTTACCAAACACCCGCCCTTCCAACCTAGTCTTAAATTCTACCCAACCAGACACATATGCTCACGTGAAATTACACTCCCCAGGCATGTACAAGTGACGCTCTTTTACATTCTGTACGGGACATATCCCTACAACACCACAAACACGAATTCAGCATACCACCGGACCCGTCATGCCGCAGATATAACTTTCGCACTGAAAACTTTCACACTGAACTGTCTAACTATCTATTTGTTTGTCTATCTACCTATATATATATATATATATATATATATATATATATATATATATATATATATATATATATATATGACAGGCGGGAGCGCTACCGCTAGGCTATGATCGCCCCTAATAGGGAAATGACTATTCGAATACTATGTACTCGAATACCCTTCGTCTCACGTTGGTGAGCAACGGGGTCTACACCGGTCATTTCCCATCAGGCTCACATAGCCAGCAGATAGCAACGTGAGACGAAGGGTATTTGAGTACATAGTATTCGAATAGTCATTTCACTATTAGGGGCGATCATAGCCTAGCGGTAGCGCTCCCGCCAGTTACAAAAGGGTCCCAGGTTCGATCCTGGCTGTTGGAGGTTTCACTTGTCCAAACGTAACATTCATATAAGTATCTCCCACTAATAAATAAGATGTCAACTACTAAAAAACTTACCTGATATCCTGTAATACACTTAAAAATAATAATATCCTATAGCATTAGCCTCTGGCTTTCAAGATACATAGTCAATGCTACATACTCACATGGTAACCACGCTCAAAAGCACCACGCAAGTCTACGGGACCATCTCTGCGTGGGAAGTGACCTGATGTCCGTACAGTGCACCGAACTCTCAACAAGCTATGGCATCTGTTAAGTCAGGGAGGATCATGAACTTGAACAACCAAATACATGAAGGCCTGACCACTGACCTGAACCTATAAGGGATCGAACCGTCGTGCCCAAGGAATTAAAACCTAAATATAACTTAAAAACTTACCACTTATTCGGAATGCACTGCTTTCTGTATTTGTCAAACTTACCTGTAACAGATAAGAACAAATATTAATAAACAAATCATTCACATACTGATATTCAACCTTATCAATAAATATATATATATATATATATATATATATATATATATATATATATATATTATATATATATATATATATATATATATATATATACATATATATATATATATATTTTTTTTTTCATACTATTCGCCATTTCCCGCGATAGCGAGGTAGCGTTAAGAACAGAGGACTGGGCCCTTGAGGGAATATCCTCACCTGGCCCCCTTCTCTGTTCCTTCTTTTGGAAAATTAAAAAAAAAAAAAACGAGAGGGGAGGATTTCCAGCCCCCCGCTCCCTCCCCTTTTAGTCGCCTTCTACGACACGCAGGGAATACGTGGGAAGTATTCTTGATCCCCTATCCCCATATATATATATATATATATATATATATATATATATATATATATATATATATATATATATATATATATTTATATAGCGTGTGTGTGTGTGTGTGTGTGTGTGTGTGTGTTAACTCCAAAAATATTTTCTCTATAAATTGCTGTCTTATTCCTGTTACTGTATATACTTCAGCTTATGATCCAGGCTGAGAAAGAATAATAAACTTCAGCTTATCCTCAAATCCCAGAGGTGATTATATTTCAGGTTATCTCTTGGCTGGGATAGAACAGGTAACTTCAGCTTTTCCTTCAAGCTAAGAAAATATAACAGCTTATCCTCTAAGTTCAAAGAAAATATTCTTCGACTTCTCCGCGCAGAAAACAATAAACATTTTATCCTTCATGCTGGAAGAGGCCAATGTACTTAAAACTTAGTCATCAGAGAATATACTTCAGTTTATCCTCTAAGCTGAGAGAAAGAGAACGACTCACGGCAACAGAAAACGTGCATCGTTGAATTTTGGGATGACTATCTTATTGGGACAGCACCGGCGTCCGGTCTGTATCTATGTTCATCTTCTAACTTCCTGTCTCATTATATATATCATGCGCATTCATTCAACATGCACCATAAGACCACACGTAAAATGTATACTCATCCGGTAACAGTATGACATTACAGTAAATTTTCACACGTCTTATGAGCTTCTATTCGACTTATTTTCAACTTAATATTCATTTCTGTTCCTTTCTCAACGTTTCCTCACCTCAGACAAATGTTATGAGATAACCTACACTTGGTAATTTGAGGTGCCAGTAAACGAATCACACAGTGAAAGGAGGCATGTCTCTCTCACTCTCTGATGGATAACAAGTGGTTGATAATCACGGATCTGACAGGTATGGTACCGGTATTAGCCTGCCTAATTGTCGGTAAGTGTTAGAGACGGCTTCGCAGTGAACCAGTGATTCAGTGGCTGTCATGTCTCACTCCTTGGCCCTGGTAGCTGCTGGCTTTGGGTCCGCTAACACACAATACAACCGTTTCACACGCAACACGACAACACATATCTCTCACACGACTTGTTCCTTGTAACATTATATTTTCCTGCGAGCAGCGTTACGCGATAGTCCTGTCTTTGGCAAAAAAATTCGTCTTAATTACTCATAATCTCTCTCTCTCTCTCTCTCTCTCTCTCTCTATCTCTCTCTCTCTCTCTCTCTCTCTTACTGTAATGACCACTGTCCACATACATACATACATACATACATATATATATATATATATATATATATATATATATATATATATATATATATATATATATATATATATAATATGTATATGGATGGGGTTGTTAGGGAGGTAAATGCAAGAGTTTTGGAAAGAGGGGCAAGTATGAAGTCTGTTGGGGATGAGAGAGCTTGGGAAGTGAGTCAGTTGTTGTTCGCTGATGATACAGCGCTGGTGGCTGATTCATGTGAGAAACTGCAGAAGCTGGTGACTGAGTTTGGTAAAGTGTGTGGAAGAAGAAAGTTAAGAGTAAATGTGAATAAGAGCAAGGTTATTAGGTACAGTAGGGTTGAGGGTCAAGTCAAATGGGAGGTGAGTTTGAATGGAGAAAAACTGGAGGAAGTGAAGTGTTTTAGATACCTGGGAGTGGATCTGGCAGCGGATGGAACCATGGAAGCGGAAGTGGATCATAGGGTGGGGTTGGGGGCGAAAATCCTGGGGGCCTTGAAGAATGTGTGGAAGTCGAGAACATTATCTCGGAAAGCAAAAATGGGTATGTTTGAAGGAATAGTGGTTCCAACAATGTTGTATGGTTGCGAGGCGTGGGCTATGGATAGAGTTGTGCGCAGGAGGATGGATGTGCTGGAAATGAGATGTTTGAGGACAATGTGTGGTGTGAGGTGGTTTGATCGAGTGAGTAACGTAAGGGTAAGAGAGATGTGTGGAAATAAAAAGAGCGTGATTGAGAGAGCAGAAGAGGGTGTTTTGAAGTGGTTTGGGCACATGGAGAGGATGAGTGAGGAAAGATTGACCAAGAGGATATATGTGTCGGAGGTGGAGGGAACAAGGAGAAGAGGGAGACCAAATTGGAGGTGGAAAGATGGAGTGAAAAAGATTTTGTGTGATCGGGGCCTGAACATGCAGGAGGGTGAAAGGAGGGCAAGGAATAGAGTGAATTGGAGCGATGTGGTATACCGGGGTTGACGTGCTGTCAGCGGATTGAAGCAAGGCATGTGAAGCGTCTGGGGTAAACCATGGAAAGCTGTGTAGGTATGTATATTTGCGTGTGTGGAGGTATGTATATACATGTGTATGGGGGGGGGGGGGCCATTTCTTTCGTCTGTTTCCTTGCGTTACCTCGCAAACGCGGGAGACAGCGACAAAGTATAAAAAAAAAAAAAAAATATATATATATATATATATATATATATATATATATATATATATATATATATATATATATATATATATATATATATATATTTTTTTTTTTTTTTGTTTTTGTTTTCATACTATACGCTATTTCCCGCATTAGCGAGGTAGCGTTAAGAACAGAGGACTGAGCCTTTGAGGGAAATCCTCACTTGGCCCCCTTCTCTGTTCCTTCTTTTGGAAAATTGAAAAAAACGAGAGGGGAGGATTTCCAGCCACCCGCTCCCTCCCCTTTCAGTCGCCTTCTGCGACACGCAGGGAATACATGGGGAGTATTCTTTCTCCCCTATATATATATATATATATATATATATATATATATATATATATATATATATGCGCACACGTTTTTGTCCAGTGTGGATACTGCCACTGTGGGACATTTGCCGAGTTCTTAGCCTGACCTGTGGGACAGCTCCTGGGTCGGACCGTATGGGGATCTCATCTTCCCTAATGAGATGGCAGGTGGCGTATCCCTCGGAATTAAAGTGGGGATTTCTTGCACATTAGGGTGTATTCAGCAACGCCATGTGGCCACAAGGTATCATCCAGTTCTTTTTTTTTTTTATACATACACAGCAATTTATGGCTCAATTTTCTTAAACGCACTGGAGCACATGTATTTGTAGTATGTAGGCATTATATGTAATTATGCAAATGACTTGTTTATGTGTAATTATGCCGATATTTTTGTTTGTTATATCACGCGTCTTCTTGGTTGGGTGACCGCCAGGGGGACACCAGATGCTCTTCGCCCTGCCTAATGGCATTTAATATCTCGTCGTACGCTCTCTCTCTCTCTCTCTCTCTCTCTCTCTCTCTCTCTCTCTCTCTCTCTCTCTCTCTCTTTTCACACCCACACATATAACGTCAGCGACAGCAGCAGCAGCAGGTGGATGCCTCGAGCTTAACGGCTCCTACATAGACAGACAGACACACACAGACACCACAAACATGCACTTCACCTGCACGGGTTCATTAACATCGCCACGCAAGCTCGGCCACTGCCGCTTCCTACGCCTCACCTATTACACTCACACACACACACACACACACACATACACACCTACACAAACACGCGCGCGCGCAGGCTTCCGTGATATGGCGGATATCGTCTTTGACTACTGAGTGACGCACGGGCCCGCCCGGGTTCCAATCCTTGACGCGTCAGTCAGCCCACACCCAAGCCAGGTGTTCATCCTCCCCTCGGGGCTGGTGGATCAATGGATACATGTCTTCGGCTGGGGTGTATGTGTGTGCGCATACATATGTAGGGTTACAGACACATGACACATATACACAAGGTAAAGATAGACGGGGCAATTTGAGCGGAGTAATTCTCTCACCATTACAGACAAACATACACAAAGGGGAGGGCGAGGGAAATGATGCACTATTCCACACACAATGAATACCTCTGAGTGCAGGAAGTAGTAAAAGAACTCCAGCTCTCATGGGAAGGTAGGGAAGATGATGCACTCCTCCCTAAGTCGAGAACTTTGGGCGCAAAAAGCAGCTACAACAATAAATACATAAGCATATAAGAAAAGCACAGACGTACACATGTGTTAAGTATTCTCTATCATCATACTTTCTCAACTTCTGTACGCTTCCCGTAGTTACCAGCGTGTGTGTGTAAGAGAGAGAGAGAGAGAGAGAGAGAGAGAGAGAGAGAGAGAGAGAGAGAGAGAGAGAGAGAGAGAGAGAGAGAGAGAGAGAGAGAGAGAGAGAGAGAGAGAATTAGCACCCCAAAATACTTCATCACAAAAGCGTATTTCAAAAGGGTGCTCTGTATAAAGAAAACGTGAAAACATGAGACTGTACAACTCCATTAACCAGGAATTACACATCACCAGTTCTTTTTAGGAGAGAGGATGGGAGAGGGGAAGGGGGAACTGATTCCAATCATTACATATGTGATGTTCCACCTCACTCTCGCCTTTCCATGCAGCAAACTTGTGCGGAAACATAAATATTTTAAATCAGCAACGTATCTGAATTAATAAAAGTCCTCAGTTCGTAAAGATGAAGTTCAAATTAGTTAATCAATTAGAGGTAAGTGTATCACAACACTTGCCTATCTGAACAGAGCGTATCAAAACAAGTGCTTATTTAGAGCTGAGTCTACCAAAGCACTTATTTAGAATCGAGAAGTATCAGAACACTTACTGAGGGTGTCCAAAGGCTTACCGATTCAGAATTGAATGTACCAAAACTTTTAGTCCTTTAGAATCGAATTTTATCAAAACACATATCTAAAATCGGGTGAATCAGAACACCCCCTCATTTAGAACTGTCAGCGAACGTAAAGAAAAAAAAAGAAATAAAAAATATACTGCAGCTGTATTGTTACGTGGATGCTAAGATGTCAGAACTACAGATGAGTAATGTAAAGGCAGTGACGTGTCTAAAGAGGGACTCTGCCTTCAACGCCACATCGACTGACGTACTGTGTAGAGCAGTGCAGGATGTGAAATCTACCACGCCGCCACATTCCACCGTTTGTCAATGCCATCCCCTCAGAACGTCCATAGAAAAACCTCCTTAATAAGCAAAATGAAGAGCACCAATCCCGGCGTGTCAATAAGAGACAAAACCTTGAAACAATGCCCGGAGGGTCCTTGAACGGGAGCAGCAGTGGAGGAGGGCGTCTCCACATCTCCTCCCTTCTCCCCTGTGCCACTACTACACCAGCTCCCCAACAGGGTAGGTAGACCCACCGGCCTGACCTCCTTCCAACATTGGTGATTGCTGCTGCTGCTGCTGCTGCTGCATATAAGGGCTTGATGACTTGGAGGGAGGAAGGGGGAAGGAGGCCAACTGTGTGACATACATCCACACCCCCTTACCACTTCCGTCATTAGCGAGCCATCATCATCATCATCATCATCATCACCGCCGTCGCCCGTCCCATTCACACATTACTGACTTCTTCGCTTCTGATCAAGTCGCTATTGTCAGTCCCCTCGCCTCCGCCTCTTTGGCTAAATACATCTCTCTCTCTCTCTCTCTCTCTCTCTCTCTCTCTCTCTCTCTCTCTCTCTCTCTCTCTCTCTCTCTCTCTCTCGCTACGAACCCTTTCTTCCATCCCCCCCATCACCATATTGAAGGGGGGTCTTCCCTAAAGGATTACTGCCACGGCAGATGTTGGCTTGGGTTGCCCTGCCGCAGTCAAGATATCCGAGAGGGATTTTTCTTGGCTACTTTTGAGAGTCAGAGGCTCTCATCTTGAGAGCTATAATTCGGGGATTACGTCGAACTCACAGTTCACAGTAGGATACAGGGCAAGATAAAAGCTAAATCCTCTCGCCTTTATATATATATATATATATATATATATATATATATATATATATATATATATATATATATATATATATATATATATTCTTTTTCATTCTAAGACTTCTTACTCAAGTACGAAAAGTGAACAATGGGATATTATAAGATGCCTGACTCCAGTGAATCAAAGATTCCCCACTCCCCTAAAACGCCTCACGACCTGCCATAACCCTACACAATACAAAGAAGCCTAGCTTCTCCACACCCTGCCTCACCCTTCATACCGAGAAGCCCAACCTCTGTAACCCACTGCCACCCACAAGATAACTCCAACGTTTCCAACCAATATATATATACTTTCCTCCCCTAGGGTCCCCTTCTATGGGGCACGTGCAGCGCTCATAAAGTCGGCCACGTCCACTGGTCGGAACCAAAGTTTATGAAGTGCAGTGATGAGTGTATGTCTGTGTGAGGTGAGGGAGGGATAACTGAGGAATAGGTGGCATGGTGGATCCTGTGATATGATGAATCGGTGTTTGTAAGGCTGGGGAGATGGGCGGTGACCAGACTCTCTCGTGAGAGAGCGTTATTCTCGTACGTGCTACGCTGCCGGTGACTGTTCGAGTGCAGATGGTTTGTAAACTTTGATATGTCTTGCTTTTGACAAGGATAGCCAGGCAGGTGAGGCAGAGTCTAAGGTGGCTAGGATGAACTGTTTTGTAGATGATACTAAAGGGTTTCTCTTTCTTGTCAGAAACTGGTGCCAGTAAGCGATGCTTAAACACAACGTACCTTTTGCCTTTGTCGCAATGACGGTGGAGTATAACCTACAGCCCTTACTATTTCCACTTTAAAGACACTCACGCGGGCTAACTGTCTAGGTCTAGATTCCACGTTCATGTCAGGATAACATCCAGTAAGAAAAGAACTGCGTAGAGCCTCTGTGTTGTTGTTTGTGGTGTGAAGAGTAAATGGCATGCGTGTGTGGCATGAAATGCCAGTAATGCTGAAGTGAAGGTGAGGTGATGGTGATGGGTGCGTTCATGTCTGTCCAGGGTCACCAGGGGGTGCCACTTGCCATTAGTGGGGATACAGACATTGTTCTAAGTAAAAAAAGAAAAAATCAAAAGTCCCAACTGGGACGCGCAAGCCTACATTGATCCCCTAAATATTATCTTAGCCACAAAGGCGTCTTGTCCTCTTTAATATATATATATATATATATATATATATATATATATATATATATATATATATATATATATATATATATATATATGCATTACTTATAAAATACCCAAAACCACTCTCACGCTATTAGACCAATCATCTCGCCGATCTTTGAACTCAACGCCAGAATAAATAGAGTACAAAAATATTAGCTAACATGAGCGGTTAACGAGGTAAGGGTTGGGCGCATTACGGTGAAGTGGCAAGGTACAGAGGGAGGGAGAGGGAGGGCGCTCCTACTGGTGCCGGAGTAGCAGCAGCGCCCAAGGCGGTCTTGAGGACGAGGGAAGGAGAGTGGGAGAGGTGACCAGCCCAGGAGGAGCCGCGTTCTCCACACACACACACACACACACACACGCTGAGGGACGTGACTTGCTCGATCCATACATACAGAGGGTCCGGCTGCCTTGGCTGCCCCTTACGATACGCAATCCTATCCTTCTAAACTTTCCCTACCTCTACTGCCTTGCCTATTTCTTCCTGTCTCTACAACCAGTTGTAGGAGTACTAGTACTACTACTACAACTACTACCACTAATGTTGCTCCAACTGGTTCCTCTGCCAATTTCCACAAATTACTGCTACCAGCCTAGCTGTTACCGTGACTACAGCAACGCGCTTGCCTACCTCCATAAAATAAACTGGTGACGGCAGTAGCGGCGAGGTACTGGCTACTGGCGGATGACAAGTACACTGACCCTACACCTACGGCACGCTGGATGGTACAGCAACAGCAGCAGGTGCTCCCCTTCCCCCTAAACCCCCCTCCAAGTCGGACGTAAGTGTTGTGTGTGTGTGTGTGTGTGTGTGTGTGTGTGTGTGTGTGTGTGTGTGTGTGTGTGTGTCACGGTACGATGAACACACACTCCCTTACGCCACTTTTATTTGCTCCCCACATGATAATGACAAGGTGGGGGTAAACCACATATTCTGCAAGTCAGACCACAGCTGTGTGCTCTCAGAACGTGAACCTCTCGTTTTCTTTCAAGTCCTGCTGCTCCTTCTGTTTTCTTTACCCCTGCCAGTAATGAAAAGGGTTCATTGTGTGCGGTGTAATTAATCACTTTTAACCTAGAGTTAAAACGTGGGAAAGATCGCTAGATTTATCAACGCCTACTGAACGCGTCGAAATTAATGAAATAAAATAATTAAAGAAAAAAATGAGACGGATGGTCAGTTACCACTCTGCGTTGAGGAGGGGGAAGGGGACGGAGGTGGGGTCAGCGGTGGTCCCTGTGGCACGCCACGTCAACCCCCTAGTGTCGTGACCTAAGGTGCGGCCAAGGTTAAGAACGTAAGACTTGAGCATTACCAAGACACGTCCAAACACACACACACACACACACACACACGAGTAAGACCTCCAGCAGGACCCTCCACTCACCTGACACACTCTTAACAATCTCTTATCACTCTACAGAATCTAAAAAAAAAAAGAAAAACTTTACAATTTTCTCTCTCTCAAAAAAATTAATCGTCTTCGTCTGTCCAACACAGTCCATCATTCTCTCCTGCTGATCCCTATTGTTCCAGTCCCAAGGACCTCCCTGCTCACCCAGGGGTCTCCAGCAATCTCAACTGTTACCCATATACAAGCCAGCTGTCTCCTTTTCTCACCTTACAAATCATAGTAGTCTTCTCGACCCTTTCTGGTGATCATATCCCTTCTCCCACCCTCCACAACCTAGAAATCCCCTCTCTCACCACTCTACACACCAAAGAAGTCCCCTGTACTCGCCCTTAAAGTCCCCCTGTGCCCAACCTACACATCCTAGACGTCCCGTCTGATGTCCTTAATACGCCAAAGTTCCCAGCGCTGGCACGATCGATCTACAGATCAAGAAACACTCTTCACCAGACTCGCCTCTAAACTTCATTACGGTGTTGGATCAAATAACCTTCAAACAGAACTGAAGACATCACGCCTCATACAGAACGAGCGCCCCTCCTTCCCATTCTTGTACCGCAGTCTCCTGTAAAATCGCTGTCACAGAGATCTTTTCCGACATACACAATTTCACAAGTCCCACACACACACATCTTTAACAAGGATAAGAAGAGTGGCAGTCTTTGATTACTTGTTGGCACTTCGAACGTGGAATTAAACAATAAATTACAACCTTGAGTGGATACAAATGTAGCAATAACACAGCGCAAGAGGATCCTCTTCTAAGCTCCATTGTGGATAAATGGAAAAATATGTCTGGAACACAGGCAAGGCACGCTCTTGTAAGCCGACACCAAGACGCAATGAACCTTCCCCATAATTTATTCTCTCTCTAGTCGGCCTCGGAGGTATAAATAACTGGTTTTTGACACATCTGATGCAGTGGGCACGCAAGATTTACCGAGACGCTTATGCAAGGAACGCAGTTATAGTGTATGCTGTTTATGATCTCACTTGTTTTCATCGTTCTATTTAAGCCTTTGGTATTCTATTCTACACTGCTATTTGCTGGTGCATTATCAGTACTTCCAAAGTCGAAAACTCTGAGGGCATGTTCCTACAGGTAGTGTGTGCTTCCATTCCTCAAGGTGTCTGGGTATAGATAACGTTCAAAGATGGTGAGAAACATTTACCACACACACCACTTGAACCAAAGGAGCAACCCACCAAGCAACATGCTGTACAGTTTACACAGTTCACTCTTCAGACTTCTAAAGCTCAGTTCACAAAGGTACACACACACACACACACACACCTGACGTCGGCACATAGTATATTCCTGGTTTCAAGCACAACCCAGTTTAAAAACATGGACTTCTTCTTCACAAGAAGGCCACTCTAGCAGAGATCAAACGTACCTTGACCCTCTTGATACATCTGGATACATGATGTTCCAGTCTTGTATACCTTTCAATGGAATTTCCAGCACATATAAAAAGCCCATTCCACCCTTCTCCCTGGACTCTTCAGATTTCCAGTCACGCTCCACACGCAATCCAAGTCGAGACATTCCCTTTGATTTGCTGCCTCATCTTCCATCCCCAGCCCTGGCGCTCGAGTCCTCAGTCGATCTCGTAAATACCGCGTCAGAAGTGTCGCTCTGGGTGCAACTGGTCGTGTTTGTTCTGACGACGTTCGGCTGCTCTTGCCGACATTGCTGAGGCCTCGTTCGAGGATCCCTCGGCCATGACCCCTGTTCCTGCCTCCGTCTGGTTTGGCTTGAACCTGTCCCAGCCTCCGTCTGGCCTGGCGTGACCCTGTTCCTGCCTCCGTCTGGTTTGGCTTGACCTTGTCCCAGCCTCCGTCTGGCCTGGCGTGCCCCTGTTCCTGCCTACGTCTAACTTGGCCTGACCTTGTTCCTGCCTCTGTCTGGCCTGGCGTGACCCTGTTCCTGCCTCCGTCTGGTTTGGCTTCAACCTGTCCCAGCCTCCGTCTGGCCTGGCGTGACCCTGCTCCTGCCTCCGTCTGGTTTGGCCTGACCTTGTTCCTGTCTCTGTCTGGCCTGGCGTGACCCTGTTCCTGCCTCCGTCTGGTTTGGCTTGAACCTGTCCCAGCCTCCGTCTGGCCTGACGTGACCCTGTTCCTGCCTACGTCTAACTTGGCCTGACCTTGTTCCTGCCTCTGTCTGGCCTGGCGTGACCCCCTGTCCTTGCCTCCGTCTTCTTCCCTCGGCTGGCCCCCTCTGCAACATCACCAACACCGTCCTCCTAAGAGGTCACGATACTTCATATCTCTCACCCCAACAAACGTCTGTTCCATGATCCTATCGTAAAAAGGAAGGGATTCAAACAGTCTGGCCAGACGTCTTCTCTCCCTTTTTCCTCAGCGTCCCTCACACATTTTCACTCTACCTTCTTCCATCAGGTCATCACCGTAATTTCGACCATCCCTGGGAGACAATATAACAGAACCCGAACTATTCCTTCGCATCCTGGCTGCTCTCCTGTCTCCTACCCGCTATGGGTGAGGTGAAGGACCTTACATGACGTGCTTCTCAGATCCACCATCATTCGAACTGACCCTCCCAGCCACTACCACTAGTAGGAATACTTCTACTGCCACTACAGCTGTGGTGTCTCCGTCTCCTGTGCACCATCTTCCCTACTGACACAACCAGGGCTGTCACTCACTGCTATCACCTGTGCACCCGCCATATCCTCCTGGGTACCTATCACATCAGCTGTTCTCATGATCAATGCTGCCCCACACTACCGCTGATAGTAACACCATCACCTGCGTCGGTGCAAATGCCTGCGAGATCACATATCGGTAACAGCGTCGGCACAACTGTTTGATCGCTGTGTTATCACGACAGCCTGTAATGTCATACATTGTTACCTGTATTGGTACGATTCCCTGCGATATCAGCCATTACGGAGTACCTTGCGATGCTCTTACGATAGCCTGGGATGTCATCCTTCACTATCGCCATGCCTACAACTGCCTGTGGTGTCACTCGTTACCGAGACGAGACAACAACCCGTAATGCCATTCCAATCACCACAACACACAATCATCGACCTTCTTCACTCCCCGTCGTGTGCAACCCCTCCCTCTTTAATTTCCCATCACTGGAGCAGCCATAAAAGTTGGTGTTCCTTCCTCCTGGGTCTTCCTGCCGATATGAAAGCTGAGGAAGCCGCCCCATCTCCTCCGCCACTCTCTTCGTTACATGGAACACACACACACACACACACACACACACACACGTCCTTGCTACGTCGAAACAAAATTTCATCGCTAGCCTCAGGCCTTGCTCGCTGCATCATCCCGGCCGAGGACGAGTTGTCAACACAGACTAGGGCATCGAACCAGGCAGAAAAGCACTTGGGAAGCCTTAGAATGAACCGCAAGCGTCAATATTCCCCACAACAGAACCAAATACCTTACCGTACTCCTCTCTCTAGACGACACACACCACGGGTCCATTAATAAACCTACAATGGAGCTCATTCACCTTCCTCCAATCCTCAGAGAAAAGTCAGTTCCTCACTACGTGTTCAGAATGCCTACTCCAAACTCCTGAACGCCACAGCTGAGGAAACCTTTAACGCACAAAACACACATCTACATCCCTGGCCAGACTGCACTGAGACCATTTCTATTCCCCACCACACTTCCAGAATATTTACGCATCACACATCGTTTCCATCATAAACAGGTCCGTTAGTGCTCAGAATGTATTTACATTCTTTAGAGCAACTCGACGCTGCGCAGGTCCAGCGGTGCTGGGGACTCGTGTGGTAACAACAGAGGGGGATAATACTGGATGTGCAACACGGCGACGCAAGCATATGAACTACCGGCAAGAAAATGAGTCGCTATGACTTCAATTTGCTCAATCTGAATGTGGATAATCGCCTATAATCTAATAGGTCTTCACGAGAGGTACAAAGCAAGACCGATCGAAAAACCGTAGATTGTAACAGCGTCTCAGAGACGACCAGCTGCAAACATATACAGTGTTAAACACAATGTCAATTTAGTACCTTATGCCTCGCGCCTTAGGGACTTTACGGTGCCATTTGAATTCAGATCACGGAGAGACGTCACCCAACAGCAAACTCCATTAGCAATAAAAAGGGACCTGATATACCAAGATGTAGATATGGTGTTTCAAATCATGGGACAACCCATGAGGTCAGGGAGGGAAGACAAAGAGAGCAGCTGACCCTCATATCGGTGAAGCACAGACCTGAAGACACCAACAGATTTCGTGCAAGATATGCGTAGCTCGGAATAACTCGACTCTGGAATCCCTGATCAAGACCAGAGTGAGTGATACAGGGATAAACGATTTTCTCGTGCGATACTGCAATGTTTGGACATCGCTGGCGACACGGATATAAGTTTTAGGTCTGTAATTTCCGTGTGTTTAAAAAAAAACGACGCCTACATACCTACATAAAACACCCACCGTCATAAAAGTGTCCTACATACCTACATAAAAAACCAGTCATAAAAGTGTAAATATTTAACTTGAAAATCCTGACAAATACACACTCACCGTCGCTGAAACAATGAGCAATTTTCATAAGGAGAGTTTACTCCTAAATAATGAATTCATACCATTCACGATATGGATTGGGATGGCAGAATGGCTTCTGACGGAGTAGTGTGAGTGGTAGTTAAAGGAGCAGCAGTGGGAGCGGTGGAAGCTAGGTTAGGTACAGAAATACTAGTAGTACTAACAGAAGTGGTACTGACAGCTGTGGTGGTGGTTGGTGGTGGTTGCGGAGGCCATGTGATGGTGGTGGTGGTGTGATTACAGAGGCCGGGTGATGGTGACGGCTGTGATCATAATGGTGGTGAAGGCGAAGGAGAGAGGTGTCGGAACGCGAGTAGCAGCGTCTGGTGGCCGTGAACGCGTTGGTGACGGACGATGATAGTGGTGGTGGGAGAGGAGACACTGGCGTCCTAAGCCTCCTAAAGACCAGGACCTTTTAGTCTGTCTCCTCCCATGGGAGACCTCCGCCCTCCTCTCTCTCTCTCTCTCTCTCTCTCTCTCTCTCTCTCTCTCTCTCTCTCTCTCTCTCTCGCTGCCGTAACCACAGATGACTCTTTATGTATTTAGGGGGAACCAAGGTATTGATCGTCAGGGTCAGAACAGGGGCCCTGGGATCAGAGAATAACACAAGAGCAGAGAGGCGAGACTGAATAGCGAGACACAGGGAATGGTTGTTTGTGTCAGTATATATATATTCACTTTCGGGAGAAAATAGTCTGATATGGAGATCCATTTCTGATGTTTTAACCCCAAAAGCATGATGATACAGCCCTCGAACATGATAATACAGCCCTGGAGGACGACGGTACAGCCCTGGAGCACTACGTTTACAGCCCGAGAGCATGATGGCACAGCCTTTAATTGAGACGGTCCGACGACCCCTTGAGAACTACAACAACGCAACCCTTCAGTACACGAGATCGAAGACTGTCACTCCCGAAGGGTCGTACCGAAGTGCTGAGGGTCAGCTCAAGGTGAGGGTTACGGGGCTGGGAGTGGAGGTGGAAGGAAGGAGGTGGGGGGTGTGTTAAGGCTGTTGTAAATCAGGGGCGTCAGGAGCGAGCCTGGCTCTCTCCCCCCAACATCACGTTAATTACAAGAGGAAAGCAGATGCTGTTCCCTTCTTTGTTCCTTCGCTCGCGAGATAAGAGACAAAGGCTTTCCTTTCATGTCCGAAGCCCTCGATATTTTACTACCAAGCATTTTCTACAAAAACCAAGTAAGTTTTAACCTGTTGGCGTAATGCGGCGAAGAAGAAAAAAAGAAATGTATACTTTTTATGAAATTCGTAATAACGAAGGAGAACGAAATCACTGTAAACATCTCCACGTACCAAGAGACTGCCACCTGAGTGGCTTACAAGATGGACGTATGTAATTAAGAAAACTGTGAAGATGATGAACGCTACATTCACTACAGCAGACGAGGGGATGAAAAGTGAGACTTATAAACATTCACTACAGCAGACGAGGGGATGAAAACTGAGACATAAAAACATTCACTACAGCAGACGAAGTAAAGAAAAGTAAGACATATAAACATTCACTTCAGCAGACAAGAGGTGAAGAAAATCGTCATGAATGATAAGTGAAGGCCGATGCCTCATCTTAAAAGGGAACAGGAGGAGGACAGATATGAATACCAAATAAGATTCGCATACACGATGATGGTTCCACTGGTACAAGCCTTTCGTCTCAGACTGACGCAGTATCTACCCGGCCTGGCCTTTCACCACAGGCGACGGCAGTCTACAGTGCCCACAAACAAACACAAAGCAAAGACACTGATGTAAATGGACGCAACAATCAATTTCTTAACATATCAATTTTTTACTTTACATCTTTTTTCTCCAGTTTACGTGAGTCTACCGCCTTCATCGCCTATACCCTAATCCTAACTGTTCTCTCTTCTCCAGTTTACGTGAGTCTGCCGCCTTCATCGCCTATATCGTACTCCAAACTGTTCTCTCAAATATCGGCAAAGCTACGATCCTGGTACGACCCACATACCTCACCACCGGTCCCCTCTGGGACGGGGAGGTAAGCAATATAGTGGCTCTCGACGCACATGAGACCACAGTATGCAATGATCGGTACGTCATACGTGCAGTATAAATCATGGACACTGTTCTGAGTGATCAACTTTACTATGAAGATGATAAATATCTTTTTGCTCTACGTGCTCTTTCCTTTATCAATTTCTCCCAACATCTCTTGAGGTACGAGTGTAAACCTATTGGTAATTAGCATACAACACGACCACAACTAACACCTTCTCTGCTCCTATGATAGTCAGAGACGCCAAGAACCACTGCAACACTGTGTTCAAGTGCTCTGGTCATTGTACCCGCACCATGAGGTATTTAGAGACACTTGTACGGTACATAATATACATACAAAACGAAACTTGCAATGTCAGCACGAACTTTATACTTCAATACCTCACAAAATAACGAGGAAACGCTTGAGGTGACCTTGTAAGAGTTTTCAGGTTTCCTTTTACCCCTATAGCCCGGGCTGAGCCCAAGTTGCTTGATATCAACCTCAGCTCCAGAAAAATCCCAATGCAGTTTACTGAAAGAGGAGAACATCCTAAGTGTACTTTCCACTAATGATGTTAACCTATAATCAAATACTGTCCACTAATGATGATTACATACAATCAAATACAGTCTCGACCTACTCAAAGACTCTACCCAAGTTCACAGACCAAACACTTAAGAAATAAAATCACTATTTTACAAAAGAAAACAAAAATATTAACCTCATTTGCATAGACATGAAGGTCCATCATCCCGCCATGGACGTTATCAATGTAAACATGACGGTCGGCCACAGGAATATATCCAGTGTTTTATAAATGTTGGTTTTGTGGAAATACCTTTATTAAATGGTGTTCCATCGCTCCGAAAGCTTTAAAACATACTCTGTGTGCACCACATCACACAAAATGTAGTTTGAAAACATATTGTGTGTGTGTGTGTCTGTGTGTGTGTGTGTGTGTGTGTGTGTGTGTGTGTGTGTTACCGGCTCTACAGGAGGCTAAAACTTGACCAAAACATCACTAACATCACCGTCGCTGATATTCAAGGCAGGGTCAGCGCTATACCAACGTTCGAACCTGAGACTTTTAACATACCAACACCACCATCATGACCTGGGCTACGCCATACCAGCCCCATCATCAGGACCTGGGTTACGCCATGCCAGCCCCATCATCATGACCTGGGCTACGCCATGCCAGCCCCATCATCAGGACCTGGGCTACGCCATGCCAGCCCCATCATCAGGACCTGGGCTACGCCATGCCAGCCCCATCATCATGACCTGGGCTACGCCATGCCAGCCCCATCATCATGACCTGGGCTACGTCATACCAGCCCCATCATCAGGATAAGGGCTACGCCATACCAGCCCCATCATCACGACCTGGGCTACGCCATGCCAGCCCCATCATCAGGACCTGGGCTACGTCATGCCAGCCCCATCATCATGACCTGGGCTACGCCATGCCAGCCCCATCATCATGACCTGGGTTACGCCATGCCAGCCCCATCATCAGGATAAGGGCTACGCCATACCAGCCCCATCATCACGACCTGGGCTACGCCATGCCAGCCCCATCATCAGGACCTGGGCTACGCCATACCAGCCCCATCATCAGGACCTGGGCTACGCCATGCCAGCCCCATCATCATGACCTGGGCTACGCCATGCCAGCCCCATCATCAGGATAAGGGCTACGCCATACCAGCCCCATCATCAGGACCTGGGCTACGCCATGCCAGCCCCATCATCAGGACCTGGGCTACGCCATGCCAGCCCCATCATCATGACCTGGGCTACGCCATGCCAGCCCCATCATCATGACCTGGGTTACGCCATGCCAGCCCCATCATCAGGATAAGGGCTACGCCATACCAGCCCCATCATCACGACCTGGGCTACGCCATGCCAGCCCCATCATCAGGACCTGGGCTACGCCATACCAGCCCCATCATCAGGACCTGGGCTACGCCATGCCAGCCCCATCATCATGACCTGGGCTACGCCATGCCAGCCCCATCATCAGGACCTGGGTTACGCCATGCCAGCCCCATCATCATGAGGACCTGGGCTACGCCATACCAGCCCCATCATCAGGACCTGGGCTACGCCATGCCAGCCCCATCATCATCATGACCTGGGCTACGCCATACCAGCCCCATCATCATCATGACCTGGGCTACGTCATACCAGCCCCATCATCAGGACCTGGGTTACGTCATGCCAGCCCCATCATCATGACCTGGGCTACGCCATACCAGCCCCATCATCAGGACCTGGGCTACGCCATACCAGCCCCATCATCAGGACCTGGGCTACGCCATACCAGCCCCATCATCACGACCTGGGCTACGCCATGCCAGCCCCATCATCAGGACCTGGGCTACGTCATGCCAGCCCCATCATCATGACCTGGGCTACGCCATGCCAGCCCCATCATCATGACCTGGGTTACGCCATGCCAGCCCCATCATCAGGATAAGGGCTACGCCATGCCAGTCCCATCATCATGACCTGGGCTACGCCATGCCAGCCCCATCATCAAGACCTGGGCTACGCCATACCAGCCCCATCATCAGGACCTGGGCTACGCCATGCCAGCCCCATCATCATGACCTGGGCTACGTCATGCCAGCCCCATCATCATGACCTGGGCTACGCCATGCCAGCCCCATCATCAGGATAAGGGCTACGCCATACCAGCCCCATCATCAGGACCTGGGCTACGTCATGCCAGCCCCATCATCATGACCTGGGCTACGTCATGCCAGCCCCATCATCATGACCTGGGCTACGCCATGCCAGCCCCATCATCAGGATAAGGGCTACGCCATACCAGCCCCATCATCAGGACCTGGGCTACGCCATGCCAGCCCCATCATCAGGACCTGGGCTACGTCATGCCAGCCCCATCATCAGGACCTGGGCTACGCCATACCAGCCCCATCATCATGACCTGGGCTACGTAATGCCAGCCCCATCATCAGGACCTGGGCTACGCCATGCCAGCCCCATCATCACGACCTGGGCTACGCCATGCCAGCCCCATCATCACGACCTGGGCTACGCCATACCAGCCCCATCATCACGACCTGGGCTACGCCATACCAGCCCCATCATCACGACCTGGGCTACGCCATGCCAGCCCCATCATCATGACCTGGGCTACGCCATGCCAGCCCCATCATCATGACCTGGGCTACGCCATGCCAGCCCCATCATCATGATCTGGGCTACGCCATGCCAGCCCCATCATCACGACCTGGGCTACGCCATACCAGCCCCATCATCATGACCTGGGCTACGCCATACCAGCCCCATCATCAGGACCTGGGCTACGCCATGCCAGCCCCATCATCACGACCTGGGCTACGCCATACCAGCCCCATCATCACGACCTGGGCTACGCCATACCAGCCCCATCATCATGACCTGGGCTACGCCATGCCAGCCCCATTATCATGACCTGGGCTACGCCATACCAGCCCCATCATCAGGATAAGGGCTACGCCATACCAGCCCCATCATCACGACCTGGGCTACGCCATGCCAGCCCCATCATCAGGACCTGGACTACGTCATACCAGCCCCATCATCATGACCTGGGCTACGTCATACCAGCCCCATCATCATGACCTGGGCTACGCCGTACCAGCCCCATCATCAGGACCTGGACTACGCCGTACCAGCCCCATCATCAGGACCTGGACTACGTCATACCAGCCCCATCATCAGGACCTGGGCTACGCCGTACCAGCCCCATCATCAGGACCTGGGCTACGCCGTACCAGCCCCATCATCAGGACCTGGACTACGTCATACCAGCCCCATCATCAGGACCTGGGCTACGCCGTACCAGCCCCATCATCAGGACCTGGACAACGTCATACCAGCCCCATCATCAGGACCTGGGCTACGCCGTACCAGCCCCATCATCAGGACCTGGACTACGCCATGCCAGCCCCATCATCAGGATAAGGGCTACGCCATACCAGCCCCATCATCATGACCTGGGCTACGCCATGCCAGCCCCATCATCAGGACCTGGGCTACGCCATACCAGCCCCATCATCAGGACCTGGGTTACGCCATACCAGCCCCATCATCATGACCTGGGCTACGCCATACCAGCCCCATCATCAGGATAAGGGCTACGCCATACCAGCCCCATCATCAGGACCTGGGCTACGCCATGCCAGCCACATCATCAGGACGTGAAACCTCAAACATCCCGGCATCAAAGTGGGTCCTTAACATCCTAAAAGCAGCGCGAAAAATCTGGAGACTTGAACGGACATGCCAGTCAGGTCGTAACAATCGTAAAGAGTCTCCAAATCCAAGTGCGAACATCGAGGTCGCAGACCTGAACACATCCCAGTCAAAACATGACCGGAGCACAGAGCCTCAAATCCCTGGACGAGCAAGAGGATCCGCGAGACCAAGCGTCTTTTGGAGTCAGCAGCAAATTAGCAAGTCTACAGGCGATGACCATCATTAATCTCTATCGTGGCAGGTGGTCGTGATGAAGGGCAGGAGAGAGGAGGGGGGGGGGGGGTTAAGTAGGTGGGTGGGAGGGGGGGGGACCCCCATCTACTCCGGCAGATGGTCGAGGACAACACACGAAGAATAACAACACTGTTGTTTTGCATGGCTAAGCCGTCCATTGCCCTCCCTCTCGTCTATTATCTTTCTTTTTTTTTTCTCTCGTCTACGGGATAGGTTGGGTGTGTGTGTGTGTGTGTGTGTGTGTGTGTGTGTGTGTGTGTGTGTGTGTGTGTGTGTGTGTGTGCGTGTGTGCGTCCAGAATTAATAGCGCAACGCACCCAAACTGGTAGTGCTGTCAGGGCCACTTTGTATCGTCTGCGCCGTGCAATTTACTGCTTTTATACTTGTTGACCCCTTGAACACGAGGGTACGACCCTTGAGCACGACGGTACAATCCCTAAGCACAACGGTACGACCCTTGAGTACGACAGTACGACCCTTGAGAACAACGGTACGACCCTTGAGTAGGACATTACGACCCTTGAGAACGACGGTACGACCCTTGAGAACAACGGTACGACCCTTGAGTAGGACATTACGACCCTTGAGAACAACGGTACGACCCTTGAGCAGGACAGTACGACCCATGAGAACAACGGTACGACCCTTGAGAACAACGGCACGACCCTTGAGTAGGACATTACGACCCTTGAGCAGGACAGCACGACCCTTGAGAACAACGGTACGACCCTTGAGAACAACGGTACGACCCTTGAGCAGGACAGTACGACCCATGAGAACAACGGTACGACCCTTGAGCAGGACATTACGACCCATGAGAACGACGGTACGACCCTTGAGCAGGACAGTACGACCCATGAGAACAACGGTACGACCCTTGAGCAGGACAGTACGACCCATGAGAACAACGGTACGACCCTTGAGAACAACGGCACGACCCTTGAGTAGGACATTACGACCCTTGAGCAGGACAGCACGACCCTTGAGAACAACGGTACGACCCTTGAGAACAACGGTACGACCCTTGAGCAGGACAGTACGACCCATGAGAACAACGGTACGACCCTTGAGCAGGACATTACGACCCATGAGAACGACGGTACGACCCTTGAGCAGGACAGTACGACCCATGAGAACGACGGTACGACCCTTGAGCAGGACAGTACGACCTATGAGAACGACGGTACGACCCTTGAGTAGGACAGTACGACCCATGAGAACGACGGTACGACCCTTGAGTAGGACAGTACGACCCATGAGAACGACGGCACGACCCTTGAGTAGGACAGTACGACCCATGAGAACGACGGTACGACCCTTGAGTAGGACAGTACGACCCATGAGAACGACGGTACGACCCTTGAGTAGGACAGTACGACCCATGAGAACGACGGTACGACCCTTGAGTAGGACAGTACGACCCATGAGAACGACGGTACGACCCTTGAGCAGGACAGTACGACCCATGAGAGCAACGGTACGACCCTTGAGTAGGACATTACGACCCATGAGAACGACGGTACGACCCTTGAGCAGGACAGTACGACCCTTGAGAACAACAGTACGACCCTTGAGTAGGACAGTACGACCCTTGAGAACAACAGTACGACCCTTGAGTAGGACAGTACGACCCATGAGAGCAACGGTACGACCCTTGAGCACAATGGAAAGATTCTTGAGCGAAACGGCTTTAATCCTTTTAGGCTCAAAGTTCGTGCAAGAAAACCATACATTCCCATTCGTCCGTGGGGATCGCATGGGATAGCACTGTCCTCCTCATTCACCCCATCCCCCATACCAACTGTGCGACCCATCTGTTGTGTCACCTCAATGGCGGAGTGAGCGTGGGGACAATAGAACAGGAGAAAAAAAAAAGTGCACACTAATTCGCCACTCACGAGAAATAGCGAAGAGCATTACCCAAAAGCACTAACATTAAAAGCAAATGGTACATGTATCAGGCATAGTAACGCGCACACACACACACACACACACACACACACACACACACACGCGGAACGTTTAACGTAAATGGAACGTATAATGTGGGAGAGGATGCGTTTCCTCCCCCACAGTACGCATATCCAGAGCAGTGAAGGAAGGGGCCATGGTCAACCAACACCCACCACGGTCTCTTCCCAAGAGCAGTCGACGCCAACAATATTCAGCAGGGTTCTGTGCGACGTCCAATGAGCCGTCAGATATGGTCTAAAAAAATTAGATCTTTCTTAAAGAAGGTGGCCAAAGATTATGATGATCATCATCTGGGCAAATCTACAAGTCATCAATCTCTCATAAATGTTCTCTGATGATGTTTAAAGTGTTTAAAATCATGCCATAGATCCATATACTTTCACATTAAAGTTGTAATATTTCAATCATGAAACTTATATATATATATATATATATATATTTTTTTTTTTTTTTTTTTTTTTTTTTTTTTTTTTTTATACTTTGTCGCTGTCTCCCGCGTTTGCGAGGTAGCGCAAGGAAACAGACGAAAGAAATGGCCCAACCCCCCCCCCCATACACATGTACATACACACGTCCACACACGCAAATATACATACCTACACAGCTTTCCATGGTTTACCCCAGACGCTTCACATGCCTTGATTCAATCCACTGACAGCACGTCAACCCCTGTATACCACATGGCTCCAATTCACTCTATTCCTTGCCCTCCTTTCACCCTCCTGCATGTTCAGGCCCCGATCACACAAAATCTTTTTCACTCCATCTTTCCACCTCCAATTTGGTCTCCCTCTTCTCCTCGTTCCCTCCACCTCCGACACATATATCCTCTTGGTCAATCTTTCCTCACTCATTCTCTCCATGTGCCCAAACCATTTCAAAACACCCTCTTCTGCTCTCTCAACCACGCTCTTTTTATTTCCACACATCTCTCTTACCCTTACGTTACTTACTCGATCAAACCACCTCACACCACACATTGTCCTCAAACATCTCATTTCCAGCACATCCATCCTCCTGCGCACATCTCTATCCATAGCCCACGCCTCGCAACCATACAACATTGTTGGAACCACTATTCCTTCAAACATACCCATTTTATATATATATATATATAAACATTTTCTTTCGCGCGTAAGGAAAATGGAGTTTTACCATAAATTTAATGAGCCAGAATCAAAAAACATTTTATCTCATTTTACTCGCTCTTCACTTCCCTTTCAGCAGGAATAAAAATGAGACGAACCAGATTAACCCATTAGGCCGTCGTCCAAGTGTTTAAACCTCTTGGAAAAATATAAGATTCATATATATACATATATATATATATATATATATATATATATATATATATATATATATATATATATATATATATATATATATATATGTTGGAAAGGATCACAATTTTGCGCGTGATCAAGATATTCCTATGAGTCCACGGGGAAAATGAAACACGAAAAGTTCCCAAGTGCACATTCGTGTAATAATCACATCATCAGGGGAGACACAAGAGAAACATAACAGTCAGTTGATATACATCGAAGAGACGAAGCTAGGATGCCATTTTGTAAACATGTGATTGTCCAAAACGACTGTTATATTTCTCTTTTGTGTCTCCCCTGATCATGTGATTATTACAAGAAAGTGCACTTGGGAACTTTTCGTGTTTCATTTTCCCCGTGGACTCATAGGAATATATATATATATATATATATATATATATATATATATATATATATATATATATATATATATATATATATATATATATATTTATAACCTTCAGCCCCCTAATTCATCCAAAACCAATATAATTTCCATTAGAAATGCAGAACACGACGGAATACACGATAATATTTTTCATTCATCTAACGAAATATATATATATATATATATATATATATATATATATATATATATATATATATATATATATATATATATATATATATATATATATATATATATATATATACATATATATATATATATATATATATCAGCCCGATTGTAGGCTAGATGTATAGGAATACAAAGAAATGAAACCGGTAACAGACCAGTGGGTCTTTTTCGGGTTTGTTTCTGTTACGGAAGATACCCGAAGCTGTTTTGTGTGGGGGAAGAAAATACAACAGCTTAATGTGGAAAAAGTAAGAAAAGACTTACAGCTCAGTGGTGGGGGAGAGAGAGAGAGAGAGAGAGAGAGAGAGAGAGAGAGAGAGAGAGAGAGAGAGAGAGAGAGAGAGAGAGAGAGAGAGAGAGAGAACAGAAATTAATGTGAAGACAAATGAAAGAAAGAAAAAAAAAAAGCTTAGTGCAGAGACTTACAAAAACAAAGCTTACTGTGGGGAGTAAGACATAACATGAAGCTTACGGTGGAGAGTAGGGAAAAAAAACATAAAGCTAAGCGTACACAGAGTAGAATAGAAGAAAACTCATATTGTGGCGGGGGAAAAACACAGCTTGGCATAGAACCTAGAATAAGACGGCTATAATAATAATAATAATAATAATAATAATAATAATAATAATAATAATAGTAATAATAATAATAATAATAATAATAACAATAATAATAATAATAATAATAATAACAACAACAACAACAACAATACAAAAGCAAAAGGACATAAAGTCAATACCGTGAGGCAAGAACCAGAACTTGTGGAGTCCCCCCATGTGTCTTGATACACAGTCCACGTTTCATCTGGGTGGTGTGTCTGGTCCTGGCGGAGCCGTGTCAACAAGGCTGCCCAGGGGAGGCAAGAACCAAACACGGGAACAAGTTAAGAATGAAATGAAAAAAAATAAAAATAATAGAACCTGGAGACCAAGACTTCTCGCCATCCCGTTTTCTACCAGCAGATGCCAAGAGAGAGAGTCTGCTGTATTCAGGTCTGCGGTACTCAAACTTAGACCCTCCCCCAAAAAAATGGTCGAAAAATGTAAATCAAAGCAAATATCGAAGCAAAACTATATCTCAAGGTGTCAATTTTACCCGTTAGAAAATAAAAGAAAAGGACGAACGGTCCTTCACTAGAAGACGTGGTGGTCGTTTTACAGCTCAACATTCATTTAATTCAATGATGTAATATCATATATATATATATATATATATATATATATATATATATATATATATATATATATATATATATATATATATTATCCCTGGGGATAGGGGATTAAGAATACTTCCCACGTATTCCCTGCGTATCGTAGAAGGCGACTAAAAGGAGAGGGAGCGGGGGGCTGGAAATCCTCCCCTCTCGTTTTTTTTTAATTTTCCAAAAGAAGGAACAGAGTGGGGCCAGGTGAGGATATTCCAAAAAAGGCCCAGTCCTCTGTTCTTAACGCTACCTCGCTAACGCGGGAAATGGCTGTCAGTGGATTGAATCAAGGCATGTGAAGCGTCTGGGGTAAACCATGGAAAGCTGTGTAGGTATGTATATTTGCGTGTGTGGACGTAAGTATAGACATGTGTATGGGGGTGGGTTGGGCCATTTCTTTCGTCTGTTTCCTTGCGCTACCTCGCAAACGCGGGAGACAGCGGAAAAAAAAAAAAAAAATATATATATATATATATATATATATATATATATATATATATATATATATATATAGTGATAAACGAGAGGACAGATAAGGGGACCGGGAGATATCAGACAACATATACACATATACACACATCTGCCCATACGCACGAGACCTCCTCCCAACCCCACACACCACCAGATGTCCAACTGAGGAGGGCTGAACAGCTACCATGAATAGGCAGCGATGGCCATTCTTTTCTCGTCTTCTTCTCTGAATACATCCGCGCAAAATTCACCTGAACATCTTTTCTCGCCGTCTCGGTGAAGGCAAGCGATAATAATAGCTTAATTTTATGCCCGGCGGCCCGCAAGTACATATGAACAATGGGAAGAAAACGAACATCTGCCGAGGTCAGATCTCTCAACCCCCTCCACAAACTTCACTCCCTGCCCAGTGTACTACTCAAAATGCTGATGTAATAAATGAAGAAAAAGAAAAACTAAAAAAAAAAAAGGACACGGATATAATCCAACAGAAAACAACAGGTGGTTCCAACACCTTTCAGGCGGGGGAGAACCCACACCAAGAAATCCTCAACCTCTGACATCAAAAAAAAGAAAAAAACATGACGGGACCACACAGGCTTTAACTCACTTTCTGTTGTGTTTTAATCACTTAACACAAGAGAGAAAATAAATCAATTAAACTCCTAAGGCAAGAGAGAGAGAGAGAGAGAGAGAGAGAGAGAGAGAGAGAGAGAGAGAGAGAGAGAGAGAGAGAGAGAGAGAGAGAGAGAGAGAGAGAGAGAGAGAGAGAGAGGCTCCAACACGCTAAGACAAAATCAGCACTGTCAGAGGAGTTGTGTGTGTGTGTGTGTGTGTGTGTGTGTGTGTGTGTGTGTGTGTGTGTGTGTGTGGCGTCGATTCTTAACGAGCAGTTTGTTAATTACTTGGCAGACAAGACACGCCGACAGCCCAGGAGACAACACGATCGCGTGCCTCATTAACTGCCCCCCTCATTGGCCTAATTAACCCAGGGTATGCCACTGTTAGTCTACTACAAGATCATACAGAATTATTCAGTATTACAGATCATCATATGTGGCTTCCTTATAGCCCGTGGGGTCACAATGCTGGCCTGTTTAACTTAACCCCCCCAACTCTGCCATTCTGAATAATTTGTCTTACCTGTATGTCTGATTGGCTACGGCTCCCCGTACGAATACGCACGAACCACGATGCTTTCCGGGTAAGAGGTGAGGGATGGACGGATACAGAAGGGTAAGAAATGTCGAGGCGATACGCAAGTGGCAATGTACTAAAGGGGTTAGGATAACTGGAGAGAAATGGGACATGGAAGAAAGAGAAAAGTCTCGCCTTACATTGCCCGCTGCATTCTGAAAACGCTGTATCATTAGATGCATGATAGTCTGTACAAATACACACACAAAAAAAATCTAATATCGACTGCATTACAGAGGCTGAATGTTGAATATTATTACCAGCGTAAAATAGTTACTTCAATTATGAAGTTTCGTCTCTGATATCACACACTTACCGGACCCAACATACCAAAGGTTGTCCGCCTCTCCTTTCTATGTATATATATATTTTTTTCCGCATCCAAAACACTTAACTGCAGGTTCACAAACAGCCGCAAACCTTTACAGTCCTCCTCGATGCCTCTTACAATATAAATATCCCATCGAAAGACGCGTCAAAACCGTTCCTTTCATCCACACAAATCTAATGCATTATCAATCCCCTTCCGGCAAATATCCGTTCTTATAATTCGTCCTCGTGTTCCATCCATCTCTTGTGTCCCTCTACCGTGCGTCTGATCCACTGCCATCCCTCCTCTATCCTCATCCCCAAGACTCGTGAACGTGCTGTGGGTAGCGCTCTCGGCTCGAAAGTGTGAACAGGAGGACCTGACGTCGATTTTCAAGGCGAAGCTGTCTGTAACCTCTTCGAGATTCTACCTACTTAGGCGAGCTGTAAGCTGGGATACGGCGCTGTATCCCTCCCTCTCTCTATCTCTCTCTCTTTCCCTCTCTGTCTCTCCATGAGAGACAGGGGTCGCGACAGAGGGTTCCAGCGTGGATAAACAGTCATGGACGTCTACCTCCACTCCACTAATCTCGCACTGGAAGATTCAACGGCAGAGTCTTTAAACAAAGCAACTTCCCTCTTCACAGACACCCCTCCTCTCCTCCATCAGCACACGTGATAAAAGAGAGTAAGCTACGTCTGGCTGTGAGGGGCATACAGACCAGCCAGCCACACTTCGCACCACTTACAATCTCCACCGGCTCACGACATCCCCCAGCGATCCAGACGGAGGAGTTCTCTGTCAATGCAAGAGCAAGACACCCGTAGAGCTCGTCCACGCTCACACGACAACGGGAGAGTCAGCCATCCAAACCTTCGCAGTCATCAGAAGCCACAGCTGTGATGGACTCCGTGGAGAAAATGACTCGATACAGGAGAGTGCAAATCCCTGTCGCACTTGGCCTCCCGTACGAAACTCTCGACTGTAGGGACACGCGGTAAGAGCTGTGTGTAGTCGCTGCCAAATTCTTTTACATTACGAAGGTAATAATGGGTTCATTAAGTAAGCTGTAGAGCAGTTAAGGCGGAAATCTAGCAAACTTTACGCAAAGTAAGTAGCACTTTATCTGTGTGTGTGTGTGTGTGTGTGTGTGTGTGTGTGTGTGTGTGTAAGTTTACTGATGGGATATATATAAACACGATATATACAACAAGCCCAAAATAAAAATTCTCTGCAGAAGCAGCCATGAGACGTGTACCCAAAGCCTGACAAACACACACACACACACACACACACACACACACACACACACACACACACACACACAGAACCATCCCTCTAACCCCTGCGTTTCCAGAACCTTTCCAACCCCAACACGTGTAGTGTAGGTATGACAACAGCCGCCTGGTTCCTGGAAGAGAAGTCATGACCCCGACAAGGGAGACGCCTCACAACAATGGAGAAAATAGAGCATGGATCACCTGGTACGCCTCACACTGGAAATAGGAAATAAAATAGTGTTCTGTATATTCGTTCCCTAAACCCTTTCTATCTTCCTTTTTTCCCCCTTTTTCTTTAAGCTCCTTGAACCCTTTCTCAAATTTTATCACTATACGTCATTACGCTTCTTGTCCCTATAGTTCTGAGCTCCTTATTCTTCCTCCCCTTTATCGATTTCTGCCGGAAAACGCGGCTAGTGTATTAAGCCCTTCTTCCACGTCTTGTGGACGACGGCGCAAAAGAAGACACAGAGCAAAGAACGCTCCAAGGCTGGGCCACAATGACTATGACGCAACAAGTCACCTTGGTGAGTGAACTGTTTACAGTGAGGCAAAGTTAGGATACTTCTAAATTACGAGCTAAGACATCATTATGGATGAAATGCTTACACACGTCTTGTTATGAAGACAAAGGATTATAAAGGAACGCATATAGCAATAGACCATTCCGTCCCTTCGAGGCTGTGAGGGGAAAGAGTAAGTCTCGAAACTCACTGACTGTACAACAGTTGCGGCTGACAGCGTTCCAAGGAGTGGCAGCAAATTCTGATGGCAAAGTCTTCATCTTGTCTCTTCAGTTGTTAGGAGAGGGACGAACCACCAGCAGTATCAACAACCAAGCCTACGTCGGATCATAGCCTAGGAGTTGCAATTCAGCTTACCACGTAGAAGGATCCTGGGTTCGAATCATGGCTGTTGGAGGGCATTATGTGATGTATATATACACAGGATCTTCTTTTTTTTGCGTGAAATTATGATACATGATGGACAGACTGGTGTCAATAGCCAATCAAGTCTAAAAAAAAAAAAAATGTTCGATGATCGTTTATAAACTACATGTCAGGAGACCTAAATCAGTGTCAACGCCATCTTTAGAAGCATCCATTTCCAACCCAATAAGTTACAGAATCCTGGGAACTGTACTCTAACTCTCCTTCTTAATCCCTTCAAGTTACAGAGTCTCCTACTTTCCCTTGCACCATCCCTGGTACAGAGTTCCTTACCCTTCCTCTGTGATAAACTATTTCATTTGCTGATTTCCCCACTCTCCCTTTTCCATATGCTTTTCAAGTTTATTAAGTTCTCTACTCCTCTTTTTTATTCTCTCTCTCTCTCTTCAAGCAGCTGAGTTCCCTACTCTCCCTCTCCATTAACCCCTTCAAAGTACTGAGTACCCTACCTTCCCTTAAGCCCCTCAATTTACCGAGGTCCCTACTCAACCCCTTTCCTTACGATCAAGTTACTAAGTCCTCTAAATTCTCTCCCCCCCCCCCCTCATTTAAGCCCTTCAAGTTACCGAGTTCCCTGCTCTCTCTCTCTCTCTCTCTCTCTCTCTCTCTCTCTCTCTCTCTCTCTCTCTCTCTCTCTCTCTCTCTCTCTCTCTCTCTCCTATAAACCCCCCAAGACAGTGGGTACCTCATCTTTGTTCTTTCCTGCCTAATCGTTCATCTGCCTCACACACTCCCTAATCCTCACTGCCCCTCACTGTCTCCGGTCTGAATTGCCTCCCGATGTTTTCCTTTCACTCCTTCGGGCTTTTTATTTTTTAATGCCCACTATCTTCCCTGCTCTTTCAAACTTCGAGTCTTGCCTTCCCTCTCCCTCCGCGCTCCTTCCCAATTCCATGCGTAACTGCGTAATTCCCCCTATCCCTCGTTCCGTGAAGTTCATCAT
>NC_092278.1:17807356-17822356 GCF_036320965.1 Panulirus ornatus
ATGCCAATTTGATGACTGGGGGGGGGGGGGGGGGGGGGGAACACCCCTGCCCGTGTGGGTTGACATGTCTGTGTGTTCACGTTCCTCTTCCATCTCTCGTCTCACGAAGATGACGATACCAGGCAGCTGTTCACTGTGTCCGTATATAGAAATCACAGGAGGAGATAGAGTTCTATGTAAAGCAAAGTGACCCAATGGGAAGCCTGGTCTGAAAAAGCAGAGAGAACTCCGCAGAGATAACTTTACTTCGTAGACCAATACAATTTCTGCGTAGCTACAAGAACATTTTTCTTTCTTGAAGCAGAGAGAACTTTAGCCTGGAAACCAAAGGTGGGTGACCACTCTGTAAACTAGAAAATTTCAATTTTGTAAACCAGAAAATTTTACGTGGTAAACCAGAAAAATTCTCTGAGTACACCAGACAACTTTACTTAATAAACCAAGCGGAACTTTACTTTCTAAACCAAAAATACTTTGCCGAACTGAAAACTACTGTTCTCGAGACCTAACAAAAAATAAATGTGAGAACCCCTTTGTCAGTAAAGGAAGGGACACCAAAAATATGTTATTTAAACGCTTAGATGATTTAAAACCTCCACCAGCTATCATAAAATCCCTCAATACTTCTGTAGCTACACTCCACGCAGAAGCAGGGGAATGATGGACTTCACCTGAGCGAGTAACATCTCGAAGAAACCGTACTCCTTTCCATCCACGGGTAGTGTTACACTACTGGGTAACAACTTACCAGAAATAAAAAAAAAAAATAAGACATAAAAAAATAGAATCGACTCGATGAAACTCCAAATAAATCAGAGCGAATGTGAAATGCTCTAGCTGTCACAATGCTAATCAAATTACGCCTAAAATTAATAAGGATAATAGGCTTAAATTGGTTGCACGGTCCGGTGAATATCGGCTACGTCGAAAGAATTTGTGGTAAACGAGTTGCCTGATGTGTGAATAATAAATCAACACTTGAATAAGGGCAGCGTGCTCGCTCACTCCCCTCGCTATCCTAGAGGCAAGCTTAATAATGAGGTGTGTGTGTGTGTGTGTGTGTGATATCAATTCCCTGAAAAGATACCTTTTTCCTAGAATAAGACAAAGCAAAACATAATGTGGGTTTGGTTGACATACCTGGACTATTTCTGAAATGTTATACTCGCTACAGATGATGTCCAATCATTCCCTAGTGGTGGTGGTGTTTCTTGGTCACACACACAAACACACACAAGGACGGTACCAGGGATAAGAAGGTGGGGAGCAAGGAGAGTAGTGGCCACCCCAGGTGAGGTTGTGGTCCAGCCAGATAAGTCCCTGGAAAGTTCTACAGACCTGCGAGCGAGGTGACCGAAGGCAGCTTCGAGCTCTCACATCATCTCTGATGTCTCAATCTTCACCGCTTCTCTACCCTGCCAACGTATAATTCCACTGCTTTTCCATCCATCTCTATTCTATCTTACACCCATATATCCCTTACTCTATCCATCAATCCTATCCTTTATTTTACTTACCCTCTCCCATCGTTTGTGATCTCTTCCACTATCGCAGTCAGCCTCGAGGAGACCCTAGTGGTCTATTGTGGTCTGCCTTCCTTTGAATCGATTCGCCAGGTCTATAGGGTGGCACGGGTTCCTGGCCACACCCTGACGGGGATAAGACCGTTAGCCTTGACCTTTTGATAAAGGCGGAGCACAAGACCAGAGACGTGCGGGTGAGCGTCATACCATCAGGGCAAACAAAATTCAACCGGTCAATAAACAACTAACATACACCAGTCATTTATACATTCTATCATATGGTATTAACGTCCCGTAGAACTAACTCATTTACTTGCGCTTAGAAGCAATCCCTGTCGTTTAAACTATAATTTTCCGGCGATTTTCTTTTTTTTTTTTATACCACTCGAGGTGAAACTTGGAAATATACACCTCAAAGAGATTATGATGAGGCTCAGAACCCACAAGGTTTGACGTAAACGTGTTCCCTGAAGCCGTATAAACTGTGTGTAGCAGCTGTTTGTTGTATGCTGTCCCGTCCTCTTAACCCTGTATGTGTGTACCAACTCCTTGCTCTTGCGTGTACATATACACACAACACCAGACTATCCGGGACACATCTATCGACCAGCTCCGATGGAAAGACGAAGACCTGAGTGTAGGTGTAGGCCGACTGCATCGCCCAGGATTCGAATCTACGCCCGAAATGTCAATGCGCGCCTGTGTGTGTGCGCACCGTGTTCATTTGTGATTGTACATATGTCATTACTTATTACCTCCTTGTACGTATGGGTGTATGAATTATACGTAACACCAACCGTGCGCGTGCGGGTAGTCACCCACACACGGCGACGCGCAGCCTTTCCTAATGCAGGTAATCACTCGCTCTCAAGCCATAACACCCACCAAACCGGTTTAGTTCGGCGGGCTCGGCAGGCGAGCACCATCTCAGCTCCGGTTCAGCTTCCCTTCCTGGTGTCTAGGGCGCAGCCCGGCTCACGGCGTCCCAAGCCTCTATGTCAACTATATAATCCGCTCTTCACGACAATTACAGTCTCATCAACGATCGTGCTATCTAAACTACGATGACTGCAATACCGCACTGGAGATGAACAAGTTCAGTCTTTTCTGTAACTCTCCATGAAGAACAGTATCAGCCCTGGACACAAAAGCTCATGCACTTACGTGACTGTGGAATGGGAATGAACTTCCCAAAAAATTAAGTATGCTCGAGATGCTACGGCGGTACAGGACCTCCGAAACAAAGATTTATGTTATCAGTGCATTGATGCGTTTAAGATATCATTGAGCAGTGGGTAACGGAACACAGAGCATCACTGAACCTGACGTCAAACCTCCATTCACCAATTACTCAAACCCCCGCGACATTATATACCTTAGTCTTTCTCATATCAACTGTTGTACTGTGTGTCAGATCTCCTTTCTACGGCATTTGGTTAATGCGAGACAAACGGGTACAATGTCTCCGCCATAATCTTCTGGCTAAATGTACGAGAAAACGAATACAAATCTACCAAGAAATACGGTTCACCGCTGAAGCGAAACATATCAGACCAGGGGTACAGGCCTTAAAGGTTACAGCAGCAGTTACAGCAGGGATAAACCAGATAACCTTGAACTGAGCTTCTAACCATGAACAGTATCATATTGTATCATGTACACAGTTTGACAATAAAGACATCTTATCTCATTTTAAATAAACGATACAGTTCATCCACCTGTAAAGCATATATTCTCTCTCTGTCTCATGCACGGCAGTTGTCCCTGACAGCAAGTAATGAAATTTCAACAGAGATGAATAATAATAATACTAATAATAATGATAATAATAATAATAATAATAATGATAATAATAATAATAATAATAATAATAATAATAATAATAATAATAAATAATGATAATAATAATAATAATAACAATAATAATAATAATAATAATACTATTATTCTATTATTTTGCTTTGTCGCTGTCTCCCGCGTTTGCGAGGTAGCGAAAGGAAACAGACGAAAGAAATGGCCCATCCCACCCCCATACACATGTATATACATACACGTCCACACACGCAAATATACATAACTATACATCTCAATGTACACACATATATATATATATATATACACACAGGCATATACATATATACACAAGTACATAATTCATACTGTCTGCCTTTATTTATTCCCATCGCCACCTCGCCACACATGGAATAACATGAGGGGGGAGGGGGAATAATAATAATAATAATAATGATAATAATAATAATAATAATAATAATAATAATAATAATAATAATAATAATGATAAAAACACAATGCATGCAATATGGAACTGACAAGATGTGTGCAATCAACGCTTACAATACCAGCAGACATACTCGTCTCTGATCTGACACGGATCCTCGTAATTCGCTGTCTGATGAACACACCCTACCCACGGTAACAACGTGAGCTACACTATCCAACCGAGGGATGGCTTCAGACAGAGGATATCTCAAGCTCCGCACGAAGAACCTGCCACACAGCAAAGGAAAACAATGAGGACGAGCAGACGCAACACACAAAAAGCCCCCAAGGGAGAAAACGGGGGGACGGGACGTCTAAATACAAGGGGCCCGTTCCAGGCTGTGGCAACAATAGCTCCCTAAGGATGTGGACCATTCACGAGCACGGAAACATGCCATCGTACGTCTAGATGTGGAATGCTAAGGAGCGAAGACATGACGTCAGGTCAGTGGAATATTCAACGGCAAGGAGGACACGGCACTGTTTTTCTATGGAGAATATTCAGAGCGGCAGAAAAGGGTATTCAGGGACACTAAAGCATAATATAATATTCCTACATAAAGGACATGGCTAGATCCGGTCACACACCACAATTCCTATATACATGTATATACGAAACTTCAGGAGTTACGCAAACGTAAGACTGTTCATTTTTCTTGGAGTGTCAGTTTAGCGGACGTTATAAAAATGCTTCCAAAACGAGTAAGCAGTAAAATCCTTCGGTGTATAGGGAAATTTCGTATATGAAAAAAGCAATAATAAGATCGGCAATATCTTATGCTTAATCCACAATTCTTTAATCTTTACAGTACTTTTAAATGGATTTCATTACTCGTACTTCAACAACGTATGCATTTTGATCATTACCATATAATCCAATCCTTAAAGTCTTGAAATTCTATGTGTGTGTGTGTGTGTGTGTCAGGCAAAGAGCCCAGAGGTAGATCTCCATACAGGTTACCCTTAGTAACAAACACTGCAATTCATGTGTGTTGCCAGGCATCGCGGGGGGAACCCAAAGGGGCATTTATCTGCAGCTGCATCTCTCTCATGAAGTGAGGGAAAGCGGGAACCCAGACTGTCTAAACATACTAGGGTAGAATTCTAAGGCAGCAGCGAGGGGCAGGAGCAGTGGTTGGTGCCATGATGGGAGGGGGTTTAAGTTGTCATTTGGGGCACGGATAGAGATTATGATGAGAATGGAAAAGAGGTGGGAAGGGACCACAAGCTTACAGGTGAGACATGGATACGTAGGATTATAACGATGGGTTAAAAATGCGGATACAGAATAGGAGTGACAACGGAGAGGGGTCTCACACTTGGACCGTCTCACTATCCCTTCTCGCACAGGTGTGTGAAACGCACCCCCATCTGGCCAATGACGCACGTCCTGATCCCGGCTATACATCATTCGCACACGGGCCGTAATACACCCACATTACTGTCTGCAATATAGAGCTCCCTGGTTAGCTCCAACATTAGCTGTTGGAGTGTGGTGATACACCACCGCTGGCGGCATCTGTTGCGGTAATAATACTACTGCCCCTGTAGTCACTGGTGTGGCTGTAATTAATCTCACATCAACCAGGGGATGGGGGCTAGATCATGCGGTAGAGAGCGAGGCCGACTGTCATGCAAGGTTATACGTGTTTATAAAGGATACTGACTCACCTGGTGGCTTTACATTCACACCCTTGGCATGGCCCTTCAGGCTGGAGCGCGTTACCTACACGCCAGTGATCGACGGACCACTTGGCTTAGGTCCAGAGGCCAGGCCGTCACGCCCACGGGTCGTACAGTCCTGCTGAGGGAGTCCTAAATTCTTGCTTGAAGGTTCGAACCGCAATGTTCATGGGTCGTGCCGCTGGCCAATGAGGAAACTGCGCAATTTCCTACGGTCAAATTTTCCTTTCACTGTGGCAACATTGCAAGGCTAACGCAACGTAGGCTTCTATTTCCATCAACAATTTACGTTGGATGAAATTACTTTGCCCACACTCCTTTGATGGCAAAAAAATAGGAATTACATAAACACTGATATCCACACACGAACATATTTCACATTTCAACGAGGTGTCACAGCTTGGTTTAGTGTGTGCGTGTATATACATATATATATATATATATATATATATATATATATATATATATATATATATATATATATATCATACAAACCTCCAACAGCCAGGATCGAACCTGGGACCCCTTGTGCAAGAGGCAGGCATGCTAACCGCTAGGCTAAGGGACTGTATAATATATATATATATATATATATATATATATATATATATATATATATACATGACTGCCTCTCCCATCTTAATGATATGGTGTCAGGACACATATACAACCTTTCCTTTTCATAAAACTACAAAACAGACTCAAATACACTTGCTTCCCTTTCCTACAATCATATCCATCATTATAAAGTGACAAGCGGTTTGACATACACACAAGTATTTTTCCCCCTCCCCCACGAGGCACTTATTCTACCAAGCAGCACGCGTTACACATTCAGTCCGTTGTAGGTTCTCAGATCGCCAAGTGCATTTTGGCCTTTTCCACTGAAAGCGTCTGACCCAGAGTGCATTCAGGTTTTCCTCTCAATGCCTCTAGGCCGAAATGCTCTGGAGCCTTTCCTCCCAAGGTGTAACAGCCAAAATGCAGCTTGGGTTACAGGAAGGAGACTTCAAACCACTTCGCAGGAGGCGGCGTTTCTCTATATCTTTAGTCCTGACACAATCCAATAGATTTCCCTCGCAGTTTTTCATCATTTCCCTTTATTCATGCTAAGAAAAAAAAATTGCATCCGACTCAAACGTGCTGTCAGTCAAGTAAGTCTTCACTTCCAGACATAGCCAAGCGGTTGCAGCACACTGTACCACCCGGAAGGAGATGGGTTCTGTCTGTAAAACGGTATACGTATCTGACCTGAGAGGTCTTCCCGTGCTCTTCCCAAGCTAATCCATTAAGTCTCATAAAACTTGTCGGCAGGGGAGGTCAACACCTTCGGGCCTCGGATGTTTACAATGTTTTCTCCAGCCGTGTCTGGGAGACCTTTAGATTTCGAAATACACATTTTACGAGAGCTCAAAGAATGTTATTCCTCTTTTTTTACAGAAAGATATCATATTTGCTGTATTTTTACCAGGGCTCCAATACGCTGGATTTTCCACGAGCGAGCCACTCCTGTTGGCTGTCCAGAGAACACAGGGATATATACGAGCACACATACGCTCCGACGTACACACACAAACGCACGCAACACACCCATCACCACAAGCACGGAAATGCACGAATATACAAACTCGCAAACAAATATGCATGCAGACTCAGCACTTCCAAAGAAAACCCATGAAAGAAACCTGCGAAACGTGAATGCACAAGTTTGCTCCATTTGGGTTGTAAAACACAGACGCAGGCAGACGTAGAGCCCAGGGTTGTGTCCCCCTCACTATCAGTGTCTCTTGTGTTCCCCTCGCCCTACGTGGCTCCTGTGTCCCCTCAATCAGCCTGGCTCCTATGTCCCCTCACTCTGCCTGACTCCTGCGTCCCCTCACGCTACCTGGCTCGTATGTCTGTCCCCTCGCTATGCCTGGCTACTATGTCCCCTCGCCCTGCTTAGCTACTGTGTCCCCTCACTCTGCCTGACTCCTGTGTCCCCTTACACCGCTTGGTTTCTACGTCCCCTCCCTCTACTAGCCTCCTGTGTCCCCTCAGCTAGCATGGCTCTTCTCTCACTGTCCGGCTCCTCTTTCTCCCCATACTCGTGATCTGCAAAATTCCATTACATCATTTGTACGTGCACCACATTTGAATCCTTAACCACCTGGCTTCCTGTTGTGCCTAAACTAGTCTCTAATTGGTTCCTTTGCTTCCTTACAAGTCTTTACTTAGTTTACAGACCATCTGACAAGTCTCAAGTATACAAATATTCTTACAAAAATTTCCAGCTGGATAATATTCATAATAAGGCCTTCTTTCCCTTATAAGTTGATCCAATTCTCTCAATGAACAACCAGGGATGCGATGATCTGGTACTACGAACATAATCAAAACTTACTGTTTTATTCCACACATTCAAATAAGGAAATAAACAATGAAACTGATATTTGAAATGGGATATAATCAGGTACCCCTCAGTGCCGCTCCGCACCAAGAGAGGAGAGCGGGGCTGTAAAAGTGAGAGGGTGAAGAGGATGAGAGAGAGGCTTACGTCAGTGGGAGAGTGTGAGAGAGAGGTTTACGCCTGAGGGAGAGTGCGAGTGTGGTGCTCCAGCAATGAACAGCATCTGTAAAGTGTTGGCAACGTTCTGAGCACCAAGGGAAACAAAAACCTTGAGCCACACAATCGACCAAGAGCCACAGTGCCTCGTATTCTGGGATACAACCTGGCCCTTACGTATATAAATATTTGATGTAAATACAGCTCCCCGTATCACAAATGCACCGAAAACCACATGAACCAAGAAAGAAATCAGCCACGTCTCTCGTATATCATGCCACATCTCTCGTCTATCTCGCCACATCTCTAGTATATCACGCCACATCTCTCGTACATCTCGCCTCATCTTGCGTTTACATCGCGCCACAGCTCGCGTATATAACATCTTCAGATAAAGTATGATGTTATAAACGAAAGATGTGGCCACCTTCCATCTCTGGTCCTATGACTTTCGAGGAAGTTCCCCTACGGAACAAAGCGTCAGAGATATACACAGACAAATAATATAGTACATCATATCACGTATATCTATAAACAATTGTTGCAACTACCACTAGGAAGTAACCCAACACTTACTGCTTCGTTGCCCCACGAACTCTCCGTTCATACACACACACACAAACACACACACACACAACCTCCCCTCTCCCACCGAAACCTTACCCGCACATGAACCTCCTCGATAAACATAACATCTCTCCTGTTCTTCTACACACAGGTGTCCTTTCTCTCAGAGCTCTACTCTCCCTCGCACCCTCCATAAAACCACGCCTCTCCCATTACACACACAGCTCCTACCGCACCAACACTCCTTCCTATCCTCTCACACAAACCACTTTCTTGTAATGCAGTGACCTCTCCGCTCTCACTAACAAACCACAGCCCTCAAAAACAGTTTGCCCTTCACACACACACACACACACACACACACACACACACACACACACACACACACACACACACATCTCTTTTCTGTGCAAAATACGTGCTCTCATATTGGACTCCACCCCCATCCCCACCCCAGACGTAACTCACGTTTCACACAAACACTTCTCTCCTCTTACAACGGCTCTCCCTTTACAAGCCTCTTACTTGATCTCTCCGCTCTATCCACCATCCTTCCTTTACAACCCTCTAAACATAAGCCTTCCCTCACTAACCAACATCTCTCCCTTGACGACGTCCACCCCTCTAACCACCAACTCTCCCCTTACAACCCTCTATCGTCCTCCCCTCTAAACCAATATTCTCCCCTCAAAGCTCTCTAACCGCCAGGTCTTTTCCTCTAACTAACAGCTCTTCCATTACAACGCTCTAACCATCAAACCTCCCCTCTAGCCACCACCCTTTCCCCTCTAACCAATGCCTCTCCCCTTACAAACACACATCTCCCCTTTCTGAACTACTCCAAACTTTCCCCAATTGCCTTTTTCTTTTTTATACCTGACCCCTTCCTCCTTTCCCTAGCAGACAAAACTTCCCAGAAAATAATATTCCCGACCGAGGTTTCTCTCCACAACAGCACCAATGACCTCCCATTATATACATAAAAACCCCATCAACTCTTTTCTTTTTCTTTTTCATTCCACTCCTCTCCCTCCGCCGACCGCACATAATTCACGTTACGGCAATTCTCATTAGCGTCAAACATTTCGCATCTCTTGGGGGTGCCTCCAATTTCCCCCCCTAGTGAGAACATTACCACGATCCTTGCCCTTCTCCATACTCCATTTACTTCCCCCTCTCTTGCGTTTCCTGTTCATAATCCACTTGGTTTCCATGTCATTCTCTTTTACTGTGTTCCATTTCACGTACAATATATATATATTTTCTTTTTCTTGTTAATTCCCTCCAGCAACTTCTTTTCTGGTTCTCATCCGGACAAATCAACTGTGTGCGCGAGGCAAAGTGAAAAAGTAAAGGGCAATTTCATAAGTGTGGAAGTCCATGTTTTACTTTAACACATCGGGAACTGGGTTGAGGATGTGTGTGTGTGTGTGTGTGTGTGTGTGTGTGTGTGTGTGTGTGTGTGTGTGTGTGTGTGTGTGTGTGTGTGTGTGTGTGTGTGTGTGTGTGTGTGGTTTCCGGAAGCTGTATGTGCCATCATGATCCACCCTATGGAACTGAGAATACGATTAATATAAAAATAAATAGAGATAGATTGGCACATAGAGACAAACCATCAGACGAATACATAGACAGACAAAGACAGATTGGAAGATAAAAGACAACGAAGTTAGATGAATACAAAGATCGACAGATGGAGACAGACTAGTAGACGTAGACAGTTATATGAATACAAAGATAAGACAGATAAAGATTAGTAGATTACAACGGACAGTTAGATAAATACATTATCAGTTTTCATACTGTTTATCTGGAATAAATTTGTAGAGATCTCTCTGTTATCGTGTCTCTCCCATTGGGTCCTTCCTTTCTCCTCGACCTCATCTTCCTCCCCCGCCGTTCTACTCGCGCCTCCATACGATCAGAGCCCCGGGTGCCGACCGAATGGCTCCTCAGGGACGGCGCTACTGTTGCGTCCACCACCCCATGACCTGCCACAGGCCCGGCCACGGTCGCCGTGTCACACCGCAAGGAAACCTGGATATGATTCCCTCCTGATGTATACTGTAAATATTGGAGTCCTGAGGGGGGGTTTATGTCGCCCTTGGGACCCGACGAGGATGGAGAGAAGGTAGGGAGAATGTGCGAGGGAGAAGAGTACGGTAGAGGGGAGAGCAAGTGTAGTGATCATAAAAAATGATGTATGGCGAAGTGAGCGAGGTCGAGTATCGGCGAAGAGAGTGGTGGAGTATGGGTGGGAGAAGGTGGATTATGGGTGGGAAGAGGTGGAGTATGGGTGAGGGGAGTGTTGGAGCATGGGGCTGGGAGAGTCGTGAGTGTGGGAAAGGACAGCAGCGGAATGTGGAAGTGGAGTATGGTGGATGGATGGAGCAGTTGAGTACAGGGAGCAAAATGTGATGAAGAAAGGTGGGCTGTGGCAGGAAGAACAGACCCGGTAAAGGAAGTGGTACACTGGAGGACAAGTGGTGAACAGTAGAGGAGAAAGACGAGGAGACAATGGTGGGGGGAAAAGAATCTTTAGGAGTGAGGGGGAGGGAGAAGTGGGAGTGGTGAACGGTGGAGCAGTGTTGGAGAAAACAGAGAGTCTAAAAGCATTGCTCCTCCCACCACGCCTTACGTATGCCTCCCATCATAAACCCCGTGCTAAATCCTGACAAGCGCCCACTCCTTTGACGCCTCTCTCCCACTACAAAGGGAGCCAGGTAAGGCTCAACGAACCCACTTACAGTTACAATTATCCCACTTGCATTTACAGTTAAGATGCCCTAAGGGGAAACTTACCGACTCACAAGGAATAAAGTGTTTCTTTCTAAGTGAGTCGCTGCAATACACAGTTATTTTCTTAGCGGGGCCAATGTAACACAATGGCTACTTACTAATCGAGTCACGGCAATACACCAATACTTCACTGGGGAGTCATTGTAATACCTTACTACTTTTACAATGACGCACTGCAATGCAATACATTATTACTTTTTCATTTAGTCGCTGCAATACACCGCTACTTTCTTTGCGAGTAACAGCATCAGTGTAACATCCTTAACAAGTTACTTTCTTACAGTCAATTACGTACTCTTGTTACTTTCTCCCGTGCCTTCAAGCAATAGTTTTAAGAGGGGTTAATCACTAGGTCAGTTTCTGTGAATCATAACCCTCTCGCCAAAGAGTTCCTTCTACACCTCCTCTTACATGTACGCTTTTCCGAAACACCTGTAATCTCCAGGACATGCAAAGTTTAACCAAACGTTATCTAAAATCAGTCTTTCTCTGGATTGAAACGTAGACTATGATTCTGTGGTACAATATTATATCGCACCGACTAATCAGTTAATGCAGGAATAGCTAACTCAAGCTTTTACATAAACTACCCGGCTTATCCCATTGTACATTAAGCTTTGCAACAGCTGACTGAACGCAGAGCGTGCCGCTAGGCATGTTATGCGATGGCTTAGCTGTGTATCACATGTATTAATTCTATGTCTATGACTGCAAACTTTTTCTAGCCCTAACGGAGTATCATCGTCAGGTGGAGACCGACTGAGCCTTCGTAGCGAACTCCTCGTCTGGCTCCTTTTTCTTTCACTAGATTTATGAAGCGATAGAGAAAAGGGATGATCCCTTCGCCCCTTTTTTCTGTCTTCCAAGACACACACGGGGAAGATGCGTGGATACTAGCCTTTCTCCCCTGTCCCTTGGGATATGAATATACCAGGTGATAAATCATCTACCTCATAAACCGCCGGTGTACCGACGCATCTACCTGGGCAACAAACTGTACAACCTTAGAGAACTCTCTCTCTTGCAGGAGACACCGACTCACATCAACTGTTTAATACACAACTTTTAAATAAATACATCCACTACGCGACATACTGTGCTCCTATGAACGATTCATACTTCCTAAACGCTCGCCAATCTTTAATACACAACAAACGTATGAATAAATCCACCACGGGACATACCGAATTCGGTGAAAGATTCATCCGTGGCACTAGTCCATGAACTATCCCTTCACCGGTTGTTTTAATACACACCACTGACGCGTAAATGAATCTTCACGTATGACACACAACGAATTACGTATTGAGATACATCCCTTGCACACCAGCGCCCAAAGACACACCAACTCTTCACTACACCAATGACGTACGAATCAAAAAAAAAAAAAGAAAAAAACACCTACCGAGAGTCGCGCTGTATTCGGCAACCGTTTAAGCCACCACTGACGTATGAATATATCTGGCGTGTGACGTACTGCACTCATCTGGTGCACCGGTCCTCACTCCCAGTAGTGAACAACACCAGCATTCATCAACCGGAATTTTTGCCATGATATCGTTTTTCTTCCCTCCCTCCCTCTCCCTCTCCCTCCCCCTGGCCACTGCTAACTCAGCTATGGCATGCAATCCAAAAATAACCATTTCCCCCATTTCCCCCACACCATCCCAATGGGGCAAACTGATGGGTCCAGAACGAACGTGAATCACAACAAAAATTTTGAGAAACGGGTGAATGACGTGATTTAAGAGATCACACTAATGGAAGGAGAGATCCCCCTCCCCCTCTAAACTGCATGAGAAACGGTGCAAGGAACTGCATACATCAGCTCTACATAAGAGACGTGTCATACAAGAGCCATGTAGCACATCCTGGCGCTTCCTTTGGCCTTGAGGGGAAACTCAAACCTTATCTTTTTCTTAGATGTTTGCGGGTCCACTACTGACACACACCCTACAGCTGACACCCCCACCCCTCTACCACCTCCTCGGTTCCCTTTCCCCTCTGGTTCTTATAGACCCACAAGGGCCTCCACAGTCCCCTGAGTCTCTGGGGTCTCCGAAACCCCCCCATTTGGCCTCATGGGCCCCCTTAATACACCGTACATCCTAGTGGCCCCCATCCACTCGGCCCCCCCACCCCCCCCTTCCTCCTCAAGTCTTAACGTGGTGGCCTGAGTGGGGGAGGGGGGAGAGAGGGAGGGGGGGGGGGGGGTCACACCGCGACCCAAACTGCCACGACCCCAAACTGCCTTTCAGCGGCGCCCCTGAAAACTATCTTCATTGAATTAGTGTGGGGGGCGAGATGGTGGCGGTGGTGCTTGTGAGGTTGAGAGTTTTGTGCGAGTGAGGCTGGGGCGTGGGTGGGGGAGTGAATGCTGGGCTGGCGTGGGTTAGTTGATGTGGTTGGCGTGGGCGACAATATGAGTGGCGTGTGGGGGTGGGGCATTATAGGCGGCGTGGGTTTGTGAAAAGGCTGGTGGCGTGGGGGGGTGTGGTGGTGTGAAAGAGCATCTGTTAATGTACCGACCCAGAAAATATCTATTCCATGCGAAATATCTTTTATCTCTGAACAATTTTAACTGATTCTTTTGACATTTTCCGACAAAAATTACGAAAACGGGATACACAGAAAACGGCAAGCGGAGGAGAGCATGAGGACACACTATCTAAAGACCAACATGGGATGTTTAATTCCCCTTCCGTAAGACTTCCTTCACGTCAGCAGTCAGAGCCCAGCCTCCAGATACATAAACATGCATGACACGTAGATACATATACATACATGACACGTGGATACATATACATACATGACACGTGGATACATATACATACATGACACGTGGATACATATACATACATGACACGTCGATACATAAACATGCATGACACGTAGATACATATACATACATGACACGTGGATACATATACATACATAACACGTGGATACGTAGACATACATGACACGTAGATACATATACATACATAACACGTGGATACATATACATACATGACACGTAGATACATATACATACATGACACGTCGATACATATATATATATATATATATATATATATATATATATATATATATATATATATATATATATATATACACATGACACGCAGATACATATACATACATGACACGTCGATACATATACATACATGGCACGTAGATAAATATACATACATGACACGTAGATACATAAACATGCATGACACGTAGATACATATACAAACATGACGCGTCGATACATATACATACATGAAACGTCGATACATATACATACATGACACGTAGATAAATATACATACATGACACGTAGATAAATATACATACATGACACGTAGATACATATACATACATGACACGTAGATGAATATACATACATGACACGTAGATACATATACATACATGACACGTAGATACATATACATACATGACACGTCGATACATATACATACATGACACGCAGATACATATACATGCATGACACGTCGATACATATACATACATGGCACGCAGATAAATATACATACATGAAACGTCGATACATATACATACATGACACGTAGATACATATACATACATGACACGTAG